>NC_133655.1:134034756-134335725 GCF_009905375.1 Apium graveolens
ATGTTTACGCGATTTCCCAATTTAAACCCATTCAAAACCAACCCAATTCAACCTCAAATCCAACATACAACCAACATCCATCCTTATCACATCATAACAACCCCAACCAATTCAATTTTAACATTCATACTTATGCCTAAGCTTAACTTTAACCATTCTTAAGTTCTTTTAATCAAAACAACAACATTTACCATTCCAATTCAATACCATTTCAAATCCCAAACTCTAAATCACAACATCAAGCTACAATATCACCCTACTAATCAAAATCATCTTATAATACATAGGAATCTAGGGTTTGGAGATGATATACCTTCTTTGAAGTGGTGGGAGGAGCTAGGAAGCCTTAAGAAGCTTTGAGAAGTCTTAGGAATGCTTGGATCTTCAAGGAAAACAAGAAAAATTTCAAGTTAAAAACTTGAAAACACTATTCATACTCTTCTTCTTTGATTAAATGAAGAAGATGGAGAAGGAATTGATGGCTTAAACTCATGATATAGCCCTAACTAAGCATGAAGATGATTAGGGAATTAACTCACCAATTTAGGAGGCTTGGATCTTGATTTTGAAATTCTTGCCCTTTAAAAAGCTAAAAAGCCGAGAGCAAAAGATGAACAATGCCTTGGTTTCTTTTTGATTTTGATGAAAAATGATTTTGCTTGGCTTGGTTGACTTGTTTTTGTGTTTGATTTAGTTAATTACCTTGTTGCCCTTGAATTTGTGTGGTTCTCATTCAACCACACCTCCTTCCTTCCCATGTCATGCCTATGTCATGTTGTGATGTCATCTTTCCCTCCTTGTCCTCCTCTCATTGGTTGGGTGACATCACTCCCTCTAATCCCTTTGCTTAACTTCCTAATCGTTTGCCTAATGACCGCTGATCTGTTATACGGTTCGCTTAACTTTCATTCTCGTTTATCGTTTGAAGGATCATACCCGGGATCTTATTACTTAGGTTCCCTTAACCTTTCTCAATACATTATATTCCTTTTTATGATCCTCTATTATAATCCTTTAATTTAAATCCTTTTTATCCTGTTACCTTATACTCAATCCTTTCCGTATCTAGTGGATTTCCGGGAAAAATCCAAGTGTTCGGAAATTGGATTCAGACGATCTTTACATACACTTATATACCACATAGAGTACTAATAATATCCCAGAAGATCAATAACAGAACCCCTACATAGTGTGGCATGAAAAGTTTTCTCATTCAGCAAAAACACTATTCACAAGGGTTACAAAAAGTTGAAAATTTTGGGGGTTATTACAGTCTCCCCTCCTTAAAAGGATTCTGTCCCGGAATCAAACAGAAAACAAATGGGGGTACTTTTCTAGCATTGTGCTCTCTAGTTCCCAAGTTGATTCTTCCACATTATGATTCTGCCATAGTACTCTGACTAGCTTGATCACTTTGTTCCGAAGCACCTGCTCCTTCTTATCTATAATCCTTACTGGTTTCTCCACGTAAGTTAGATCTGGCTGCATATCCACCTGCTCGTACTCCACTATGTGTCTGGCATCGCGATGATACTTCCTTAGCATTGACACATGGAACACATTATGAACTTGTTGCAAATTAGGGGGTAGGGCTAGCTCGTAAGCTAACTTTCCAATCCGTCTTAATATCTCAAAAGGTCCAATGTATCTTGGGCTTAGTTTTCCTTTCCTTCCGAACCTCATTAATCCCTTCCAAGGGGATACCTTTAGTAGTACTAAGTCCCCGACTTCATATTCCTTGTCCTTTCGGGCTAGGTCTGCATATTTCTTCTGTCTGTCTTGGGCTGCTACAAGCCGTCCTCTGATGAGATCCACTATATCTTTGGTCCTTTGGACCACTTCGGGTCCGAGCATCTTCCGCTCTCCTACTTCATCCCAGTATAAGGGAGATCGACACCTTCTTCCGTACAGGGCCTCATAAGGCGGCATTCCGATGCTCGCATGAAAGCTATTGTTATAAGAAAACTCGATCAACGGCAAGTGATCATCCCAACTCCCTTTAAAGTCTATTGCACAGACTCTCAACATATCCTCTAGTGTCTGGATGGTCCTTTCACTCTGCCCATCCGTCTGGGGATGGTACGCGGTACTCATATTTAACTTGGTCCCCACACATTCCTGAAAGCTCCTCCAAAATCTGGAGTTGAACCTGGGGTCTCGGTCTGAGACAATGGACGCTGGGACTCCATGTCGCGTCACTATTTCCTTAAGGTAAATGTCCACCAGTCTATCGACTGTGTATCTCTCATTGATAGGAATGAAATGAGCTGACTTTGTCAGTCGGTCTATAATTACCCAAATGGCGTCGTGATTGGCTTTCGTCCTTGGCAATCCTACAACAAAATCCATCGCTATCTGTTCCCATTTCCATTCGGGAATCTCCAGGGGTCGTAAGAGTCCACTGGGTCTCTGGTGCTCTGCCTTTACCCTTTGGCAAGTCAAACATTTGCTTACCCATTCTGCTACGTCCCTCTTCATGTTGGGCCACCAGTAATATTCCTTCAAATCCCTATACATCTTGGTACTTCCGGGGTGAATGGAATACCTTGAACTATGGCTTTCATCCAATATCTCATCTTTAAGCTCTTGAACATTCGGAACCCAAATCCGGTAGGAGTACCTCATTATCCCTTTATCATCTTTCTCAGTATGGATCTCCTCTCCAGTCATTGACTCTCTGCCTTCATTCATTATTTTCTCCTGGCACAATCTGATCTTTTCCAATAACTCTGGCTGCATTGAGATCTCAAAAAGCTTTTCAGTTCCGGTTCCGGTTACCTTTACTTCTATTTCCATTCTCTCAAAATCCCTTATCAATTCTTCCGAAGTCGTTATCATTCTGAGTCTTTCCTTTCTACTAAGGGCATCAGCCACCACATTGGCTTTCCCTGGATGATAGAGAATCTCACAATCATAGTCCTTGATTAGTTCTAACCATCTCCTCTAGCGCATGCTGAGCTCTTTCTGCGTAAATATGTACTTGAGGCTCTTATGGTCTGTGAAAATTGCGCACTTCTCTCCATACAAGTAGTGCCTCCAAATTTTTAAGGCAAATACTATTGCCGCGAGCTCAAGGTCATGAGTAGGATATCTAACCTCGTATTCCTTCAATTGTCTCGACGCATACGCAATCACTTTACCGTGCTGCATAAGCACACACCCTAATCCTTTGTGTGACGCGTCACTATATATCACAAAATCTCCTTTTCCGTCCGGCAATGCCAACACCGGAGCCGTTATCAACCTTTTCTTTAATTCCTGAAAACTGTTCTCGCATTTCTCCGTCCATTCAAACTTCTCTGTCTTACGAGTAAGTCGTGTCAAAGGGGCTGCGATCTTCGCAAAGTCCTGTACAAATCTACGATAGTAGCCGGCCAATCCTATGAAACTCCTTACCTCTGTGGGTGTGGTTGGCCTTTCCCAATTTGAGACCGCCTCTATCTTGGAGGGGTCGACCAATACTCCTTCTTTATTGATCACATGTCCTAAAAACTGTACTTCATTCTGCCAGAATTCACACTTCGAGAATTTGGCATATAATTGTTCCTCTCTGAGTATTCCTAGAGCTATCCTCAAATGCTCTGCATGTTCTGTCTCAGTCCTTGAGTAGATCAAAATATCATCGATAAAAACTATTACACATTTGTCCAAGTACTTCTTAAATACTCTATTCATTAAATCCATGAAAGCCGCTGGGGCGTTGGTTAATCCAAAGGACATTACCAAGAACTCATAATGCCCATACCTGGTACGGAACGCTGTCTTGGAAATATCTTCGGGTTTAATCTTTAGTTGGTGGTATCCAGTTCTCAGGTCGATCTTGGAAAAATAAACAGCATCCTTTAGCTGGTCGAACAGATCGTCTATTATAGGTAATGGGTACCTGTTCTTTATGGTTAGCTTATTCAACTCTCGATAGTCTATGCACAGCCTCATGCTCCCATCTTTCTTCTTAACAAATAAAACTGGTGCTCCCCATGGAGACACACTGGGTCTTATCATACCCTTATCCAAGAGTTCCTGCAATTGGATAGCTAATTCCTTCATTTCTAACGGGGCTAACCGGTAAGGTACTTTTGAAACTGGCGCCGTCCCTGGGGCCAACTCAATAGCAAATTCAATCACTCTATCGGGTGGTAATCCCGGAAGGTCTTGTGGGAATACATCTTCAAATTCGTTGACTACTGGAATATCTTGTAAGTTGGGCACCTCCTTCTGCGTGTCCACCACATAGGCTAGGTAGGCCTCATTTCCTTTTCGTAGCATCCTTTTAGCCTGGGCCATGGTCAAAAATTTCTGCGTCTGCCTCTTTCCTCTAAATATAACTTCTTTCTTCCCTGGGACATTTAACTTAACTTTCTTCCCTTTACAGTCTATCTGAGCATCATTGCTAGATAGCCAGTCCATTCCCAAAATTACATCAAACTCCCCTAATTTAAAAGGAATCAGATCAACACTAAAAGATTGCTCCCCTATGCCTATCTCACAGGCGGGGTGAATCTGGTTAACATGAATAATTTCATGATTGGCTATTTCTACTTGTAAGGGTTCTATCAAGGGTTCAGCCTTAAGTCTTAACTTACGCGCAAGGTCCTTTGATATAAAAGATTTAGTTGCTCCCGAATCAAATAAAACATTTGCACTGAATGAATTTAGAGAAAGGGTACCTGCTATCACATCTGAATCTTTCATAGCATCCTGGACTGTCATGTTGAAAGTCCTTGCAGTAGGTGGCTTATTAGAAGCAGCCCTGCTTGCTCCCGAAGCTGCTGGTTTGTTCATTGGGCATTCCCTCTTCCAATGACCCGGGCGTCCACACTGATGACAAGTGGTGGTTGGAATAACGGCAGGGGTTGATGATGGGCACTTAGTTGAATAGTGGCCTTCCCGACCGCACTTAAAGCAGGTTACTGGCTTTCCTTTATACTCCCCAGTGTGATTCCTTCCACATATGTTACAGGCTGGCAATGGGGGTCGAGACTAGTTGGGATAGGACATTCTTGACTTCTGGCCACCCTGGCTCACGCTCACACTCATTGGCCGCTTAAACCCAGTGTTCCTTCCTGGTAGGGACACTGCTCCTCGATTAAATCTAGTTGAGAAGCTCCTTCCTGCGGAACCTCCACCCATGCTCATACTTTTCCTCTTTATTCCTTTCTTCTCTCTTTCCTTCTGCATCTGTTCACTTCCAACTTCTATAATCGATGCCTTTTGCACCAGAGTGGCATAGTCCGTAAGCTCAAGGATTGCCACCCTATTCTGAATCCACGGTTTCAGTCCCTGCTGAAACCTCCTAGCTTTCTTTTCCTCGGTGCTCACAAACTCCGGCACAAACCTTGATAAATCAGTAAATTTCGCTTCGTACTCTGCTACAGACAAGTTATTCTGCTTTAGCTCCAAGAACTTGAGCTCCATCTGGTTTTCCATAAACCTCGGGAAATACTTTCCCAGAAACAACTGACTAAATCTCTCCCAGGTTATAATAGCATCTGTCTCCATGTTTTTCTTGGCCTCCCACCAGTAGTTAGCTTCTCCTTTCAGAAGGTAGGTAGCAAATACAGTCTTCTGTGCCTCATCGGTACTCAAAATCTCAAAAGATTTCTCCATTTCCTTTAACCATGCCCTTGCCTCAACTGGGTCGGCTGATCCGTGGAACTCAGGGGGCTTAAGGGACTTAAAATCCCTGAAAGAGTTTGCCACAGTATTGTTATTTCCTTGAGGGGGTGGGTTGGGTTGACGTTCCAAATTCTGCCTTAGGAGTTGCATGAACTGGCCCATGGGATCCATGCCTGGGTTTGGTATTGGTTGCTCAACCTCGGTTTCTCCTTCTTCAGCCTCTATCTCAAATCCCTCAACATCATATGTTTCCTCTTCCTCTTCATACAGGGAGTCATCCTGTTCCACATAATCCTCATCTTCCTCTTCACTGTGTTCCTGGTTCCTATCATCCTGGTTATGGCTTCCCTGGTCCTCAGATCCAGGGTTCGCCCTAGTTCCAATCTTTCTTGGCGGCATGATTCTGATAATAAAAAAAATTGTTGGGAAAATTCAACGTTAGGTCACAATCATATACAACATTGTGCCCTGCACAGCTCTTATAATGGGGAGAACGTATATCGCAATTCTATTATTTTATGACAGTTCTAATATGAAGTGCAGTAATAATAATGATAAAAACAGTGATCCCGTCACTAATGAACTGAACCAAAGGAAACAAATATATACATAATGTGAGAAATACATAGTTTGATCTGGTCAAAAGTACAACAGTGCTACAGTCATCTGTCCCAAAAGTGATACACAAGAGTCTATCTGTCTAGTCAGAAAAAGGGATGCTATATACAAGTCAACTATCCCAGAAAATTGGCTCTTACTAAGGCCTCGGCTAACTAGACAACTAGACTATTCCATCATCAATCCTGAATCACACACCGGAGCGGGTCAGCTCCCATACCCTTTCCATCGCACGACGGAAGATATAGTCGGCCTGCCGCCTGGAGATCCTACCATGCCTGTCCCCCTGGAGCGATCTGAGCCTCGCTCGGGATGTGAGCTATATCCCCGTAAGCTCCCTCCTCAAGGATCGGGGTATAGAAGCCCTAGTCTCATAAGCTCGGGTACGCCTACCCGCCCTCTCTACATCCAACTCCCTCCTGGCCTCATCCAGTCGGGCCTCGGCAACAGCCACTCGGGTCCTCAGAACATCCTGAACATATCCATGAGCTAACGAAGACTGCCTGTGGGCAGGGTCAAGAGGTGGTGAATCCGGAGCCGCTGAGGGTGCCTCCTCGGTCTGCCTAGGCTCAGAAGTATGGGTCTCTGAGCTGTCATCATCAGGAATCCAAGATAGTGGTGGAGGGGTAGGGGCTCTGACCACCGGAAGTGTGGGTAATGGGGTACCAGCATACACTACCATAGGTCCAACATGCTCCTCAGCTACTGGGACCTCATCCGGGTCCTCCTCATCTGGAATAGCAATAACCTCTATCTCTGACTCCTCTGAGGGGTCCTCCTCATCTGAAATAGCAATGACCTCCGTCTCTGACTCCTCTGAGGGGTCCTCCTCATCCTCCTCCATCTCAGGCTCCTCCTGATCCTCAACATCTAGCAATGCCTCATTATGCTCACGCTCGAACATCTCAGGGTCCTCTATCTCAGGCGCCTACACATTAAACGAGCTAAGTTGCTATCATGATACTTATAAGGGTTCCCGTAAGGGTTTTAACTGTCAGCACTACTTTAAGTAGTCCGACCATGAACTTGGCAAGAGTTCTTATTATCTTTGTGAGTTTTTTATTATATCGACGCATCATCTCTGAGGTTTATAACGCTTAGCTCTGATACCATTTCTGTAACACCCCCAGATCCGGGGTCGGGGATCCGGGTCGTCACGGTCTTTCTTTCCACAATATCACTTCACTTAATTAATACTAATAACCTTATGCTGTGACCCCACACTAACACACACCACAACCCGTTATAGTCTCAGAGATGAAATTGAAATAAGTACAAGTCTTTGAATCCACAATTTAAAAGTTATTACAACCCAAAACGATTACTTGATAAATTTACAGTTAATTGCCATTATCTGCCACAAGTTATAATTATACATAATTGATTCTCAAAAGTAGATGGTCTGATCTACAATAGATCTACCTCTGCAGCTATAGCAGCTACAACATCATCGGGAAGACGCGGGACGCTTCCCACGCGCTTGCGCTGGGTCTGCTGAAGTCTGGCCATCTTTCCTAACTGTTGTTGTGTGATGAAGAAATAAAGCAATAGTGAGCCTGACAGCTCGCAAGATAATATGTAGTGATAACAATAATATAAGTATCTAAATGGATACTTACTAGAATCTTTTATCAAGTGTAAGATAATTACTTACTAGATATAAGTAAAAACAAGGGATGAAGTTACCAAATACTTCACTACACTTATATCATTTATAAAGCTACTTGAACTACCACTGTTCAAAGTATAATGAGGTTTTACCAGTTCATCACATAGATGAGACTACAAGACAAGATTTGAATAGATTAAATCTTTGAAATATTATTAAAGGAAATGAAGTCATGATATACTTCATTAAGTTCTGATATATATATATATATCCACATATACATCTTCTTTATACAATTTCCTGAAAACCTCTGTCATGTAAAGTATGAACAGAGTTTGAAATATCCAATAAATTTGGAAAGGAAAAGAATTTTGGCATAAACCAGATATCTTGCTGATCAGGCAAAGATACCCATAAGTAACCTTTTCTACTAGTAGATGGACGAATTCCCCACTGGTCATCACCCTGGTCTCAATAGGACCTTATGCTGGACTGCCACTCAGCCACTTATGCATCTGATGGACTCCCACTGAGCCACTTACACTATTATGGACGCCCACTGAGCCCATGTTGCTTATGCCGACTCAATAGATGGACTTACTTCCCGAACGTTGGGTAAGTAATCAAGTCATTTACCAAAACTGCAACCGTATTGTGAATATAAAATACACCACAGAGCCGGATCCCTCAGGTTTTGAGCGAGTATTTAAATCCCCTTAAAAAGGAAGATCTTAAATATAAAATGAGTTTTGGGATCCGCTCTAACTTTTAAAAATCATTTTGAAGACTCGAAAACACTTTATAGAGTGTTTGGAGTAAAGCTGATTTAATGAAGTAAATCAGTCCCCAGAATATTTAGAAAATGACTGAATATTATTATTTAAATAATATTCCCATAAAGAATAATCTTTATAAAAATAATTGAAGTAGAAGTATTAAAACTTATACTTGAAACGAGTATTAAATAACCAAAGATATACTTATATGAAAGTACTATCTTTATTTGAATAATCGAAAATAAGTTTGATTATTTACACCTTATTCTTTAATAAAATAAAGAACAAATCTCAGCAAATAATCGGAGTCATAGATCCTCAAATGAATATTCAAAAATATTCATTAAATAATATAAACTGAGTCATAAGCCCTCGAATGAATATTCAAATAATATTCAATAAATAATATAAAAGAGTCATAAGCCCTCGAATGAATATTTAAATAATATTCAGATAATAAAATAAAAGGAGTCATAAGTCCTCGAATGAATATTCAAAATAATATTCATTTAATATAAAGGAGTCATACGCCTTCGAATAATATTCGAAATAATATTCAATAATAAAATAAAGTTAAAGTTATCGAATAAACCTTATTCGATTAATAGTTTTGAAAACTATGACCATATATATATATAAGTATATATATATATATATATTTATATCCATATATACAAAATCTACTCGGGATCCTCGACTCCCGGTTTTAGAAAATATTTCCACCTTTTGGGTCCCTATACTAAGGGTATATGCAAGTTACCGCTATCATCTAGCATAGGTATTATCAACTGAATCAATAGATATATATAGAAAGAATATGAAACAGGCATGCATATATATATACCATAGCATCATGCTTCAATATATTGCAACATTTGCTAATTAACCAACATGCATCTATCGCAAGATAATGCAAATACATATATACATCACAAAAATAGTTATAACTGGTAGAAAACTTGCCTGAGTGACTTGGGGTGATAAAAGGCTCGGGACGAGTCTGGTAACCTATAAACAACAAGTAAGTTGGAATTAAACCAAAGTCACTTGTAAATCTATACTTTAACTAACTTAGACTCTAACGCTTGTTTTGCGCTTACTGACTCACTTAAGTCACTCGAGTACCCTCGGCTCCATCATTTTTAATAATTTAACCTTTATGAGTTTTAAGACGATTCCTTCGCGAGTGTCTTACCAACTGCCTAACACACTTACCATAAATGTTTCATACATTAATTAACCCTTTTTGGTCTTTAACCTATGTTTCAAAGTAAGGCGAGGGGAAAAGTTTCGTTCGCGAAATGCCGTTACTTGAAACGGTCGTTTCTCCTAAACCGTGCATCGGAATCGAACGAACCACATATCAAAATGAAGCTCGTAACATGAGCTATCTAAACATGGTAATGGTCATAATCTAGCAGGGCGTTCTCGGGTCCTAATGTTATGCACAAAAACAGTCTAAAGAAAATCGGACGTTACGATGGCTATGTTTACGCGATTTCCCAATTTAAACCCATTCAAAACTAACCTAATTCAACCTCAAATCCAACATACAACCAACATCCATCCTTATCACATCATAACAACCCCAACCAATTCAATTTTAACATTCATACTTATGCCTAAGCTTAACTTTAACCATTCTTAAGTTCTTTTAATCAAAACAACAACATTTACCATTCCAATTCAATACCATTTCAAATCCCAAACTCTAAATCACAACATCAAGCTACAATATCACCCTAATAATCAAAATCATCTTATAATACATAGGAATCTAGGGTTTGGAGATGATATACCTTCCTTGAAGTGGTGGGAGGAGCTAGGAAGCCTTAAGCAGCTTTGAGAAGTCTTAGGAATGCTTGGATCTTCAAGGAAAACAAGAAAAATTTCAAGTTAAAAACTTGAAAACACTATTCATAGTCTTCTTCTTTGATTAAATGAAGAAGATGGAGAAGGAATTGATGGCTTAAACTCATGATATAGCCCTAACTAAGCATGAAGATGAGTAGGGAATTAACTCACCAATTTAGGAGGCTTGGATCTTGATTTTGAAATTCTTGCCCTTTAAAAAGCTAAAAAGCCGAGAGCAAAAGATGAACAATGCCTTGGTTTCTTTTTGATTTTGATGAAAAATGATTTTGCTTGGCTTGGTTGACTTGTTTTTGTGTTTGATTTAGTTAATTACCTTGTTGCCCTTAAATTTGTGTGGTTCTCATTCAACCACACCTCCTTCCTTCCCATGTCATGCCTATGTCATGTTGTGATGTCATCTTTCCCTCCTTGTCCTCCTCTCATTGGTTGGGTGACATCACTCCCTCTAATCCCTTTTCTTAACTTCCTAATCGTTTGCCTAATGACCGCTGATCTGTTATACGGTTCGCTTAACTTTCGTTCTCGTTTATCGTTTGAAGGATCATACCCGGGATCTTATTACTTAGGTTCCCTTAACCTTTCTCAATACATTATATTCCTTTTTATGATCCTCTATTATAATCCTTTAATTTAAATCCTTTTTATCCTGTTACCTTATACTTAATCCTTTCCGTATCTAGTGGATTTCCGGGAAAAATCCAAGTGTTCGGAAATTGGATTCTGACGATCTTTACATACACTTATATACCACATAGAGTACTAATAATATCCCAGAAGATCAATAACAGACCCCCTACATAGTGTGGCATGAAAAGTTTTCTCATTCAGCAAAAACACTATTCACAAGGGTTACAAAAAGTTGAAAATTTTGGGGGTTATTACACATACCATGCTCTTGGAGCTTGCTTAAGGCCATAAAGTGCTTTATCAAGCCTGTAGACATGACTTGAAAATTTGGAATCTACAAAGCCTGGAGGTTGTTCAACATATACTTTCTCTTCCAATTCTCCATTGAGAAAAGCACTTTTTACATCCATTTGAAAGACAGTAAACTTTTTCTGAGCAACATAAGCCAAAAATATCCTTATGGCTTCCAATCTAGCAACTGGTGCAAATGTTTCATAATAATCAATTCCCTCATGTTGAGAATATCCTTTTGCAACCAGCCTTGCTTTATTCCTTGTAATTATGCCATCACTATCAGTTTTGTTTCTGAACACCCACTTTGTACCAACAACATATCTGTTCTTTGGTCTTGGCACTAGGGTCCAGACATTGTTTCTTTCAAATTCATTTAACTCTTCCTGCATTGCTTGCACCCAATCAGCATCTTGAAGAGCTTCTTCCACTTTCTTTGGTTCAGTCTGAGAAAGAAAAGAATTATAGAGACATTCACTTGAAGTAGTTCTTCTAGTTCTGACACCTGTATCAGGATTTCTAATAATGAAGTCAGGTGTATGGGATTTAGTCCACTTCCTTGCAGATGGAAGGTTTTCTCTAGAACTGGATCCTCCCCCATGATCCATGCTATCTTCATCAACATTTTCTGATGTTCCCCCTGAAACTATGCTCTCTGAGTTGGATCCTTCAGAAATTGAGTTTTCAGAATTATCAGAACTTGGCTTATCAGAACTTGATGAATCAGAACTTGAAGAGCCAGATGAATGTTCTGATGCTTCTTGAGACGTGGTTGTATCTTCAGTAAGCTCCCCCTGTATAGGTGCATCTTTCTTTGGCGTAGTCACCACAGTTTCAATAATATCAGAGTTTAATCCATCAGAGTTTGCAGTTTCAGGATTTAGACTGTCAGGATTTTCAGTATCAGAATTTAAGTTTTCATTTTCAAATCTCAGCTGATCATGATTATTGAAATCTTCAAGTCCAGTAATCTTCTTATCATCAAAGGAGACATTGATATATTCCATGACTACCCTTGTTCTTAAATTGTAGACTCTGAAGGCTTTTGTGGAAAGTGGATATCCAACAAAAATTCCTTCATCAACTTTTAAATCAAATTTGGATAGTTGTTCAGGGTGAGTCTTAAGAACAAAACACTTGCACCCAAATACAAGAAAATACTTCAGATTTGGCTTCTTTTTATTCACCATCTCATATGGTGTCTTTCCATGCATGTTAATGAGTGTTGCATTCTGAGTAAAACAAGCAGTCTGCACAGCTTCAGCCCAAAAATAGGTTGGTATCTTTGCTTCATCAAGCATAGTTCGTGCAGCTTCAATAAGAGTTCTATTCTTTCTTTCAACAACTCCATTTTCCTGTGGAGTTCCAGGAGCAGAAAATTCCTGCTTGATTCCATGGTCTCTGCAGAACTCTTCCATGATCAAATTCTTGAACTCAGTGCCATTATCACTTCTTATGATCTTCACAGAATATTTGACCAATTTATCCAGTTGTTTGACATGATCAATCAAGATAGATGCAGTTTCACTTTTTGTGTGCAAGAAATACACCCATGTGTATCTGGTGAACTCATCTACTATGACTATAGCATATTTCGTCTTTGCAATATACATGACATTCACTGGACCAAATAGATCTACATGTAGTAGGTGATAAGGCTCAAGAATTGATGTTTCAGTCTTGCTCTTGAATGAAGATTTTCTTTGTTTAGCCTTCTGACATGAATCACAAAGGCCATCAGGAGCAAATACTGATTTTGGCAGTCCTTTCACAAGATCTTTCTTGACTAGTTCATTTATATTGTTGAAATTTAAATGAGAGAGTTTCTTGTGCCAATTCCAGCTTTCTTCAATTGATGCTCTACTCAACAGATAGATTGCAGAACCATCAGTACTTATTGAAAGCTTGGCTTCATAAATGTTACCATGCCTGTATCCTTTCAGAACAACTTTGCCTGTAGATTTGCTTACAACTTCATAGTGTTCTTCACAGAAATCCACATGATAACCTCTATCACAGATTTGACTAACACTTAGCAGATTGTGTTTAAAACCTGAGACCAGAGCTACTTCTTTAATGATGACATTCCCAAGATTGATATTGCCATATCCCAGTGTTTTTCCAATGTTGCCATCTGCATAAGAAACACTTGGGCCAGCTTTCTCCACAAAGTCTGATAGCAGGGCTTTATTTCCAGTCATATGTCCCGAGCATCCACTGTCCAGAACTAGGATATTTTTCCTGTTGCCCTGCAATCACAAAGACCACTAATGATTAGTTTTAAGGACCCAGACTTGCTTGGATCCTTTGGCCTTATTAAGTTTGTTAACATTTGCAACGGATTTAGCATCAGAGTTTATGTTAACATTTTTCTTATCAACATTTACACTATCAGACTTTGTATCAGAACTTACACTAGAAGGAACAATGCTAACTTTCTTTAAAGAAGGTTTTATTTGATAATAATCATAGTACAAACTATGATATTCCTTACAAGTATAAATGTAATGCCATAAACTACCACAATGAAAACAAGGATTTTGTGGCCTATATCTAACAGATTGACTCTTAACTCCTGACTTTAAAGGTAAGGAGTTTATGTTCTTATTCTTCCTGTAAAAAGAAGCCAGATGGTTAGAACTTCCACAGTTATGACATGTTTTTCTAGGAGCATTAGGAACAGGCTTATAATCATTGCTTTTATTCATACCTTCCTTTTCATTCCTATTTTTCCTAGGTGACTTTACCTTATTTACATTCTTAACATCTTTCAGCTTATGCTTAAGCTGCTTCTTTGTCATTAAGCCTACGTTAACTTCAGTTGTCTTTTCCTGTTTTAGTTTGTCAGAAATTAATTCCTCTTTAACTTCTAATTTCTCAGTATCAGACTTTACAGCTACAAACTTAACAGGTTTTAACTTTGGCTTTTGTTTAACAACTATAGGCTTAATTTCTACAGTTCCTTTATCATTCTTATCATCTCCATAACCTAAGCCCTCTTTCCAGTTTCCACTACTTAACAAATTCTGAGTTGTTCTGCCAGAGTTAGTACAAGTCCTGATAATCTCTCTTTCCTTTTCTAACTCAGTCTTTAGAGATTCATTCATTTTAAGTACTTCATCCCTAACATAGAAAGCATCATCTCTATCTTTCTGAGTTTGATGGAACATGACTAACTCTTTTTCTAAATAATCATTCCTCTTTTTACAAGCAAGATTTTCAGAAGTTAATCTTTCACATGTTAAAGTTTGATCTCTATAACTAATGAACATGGTTTTAAGATATCTTCTCAACTCATTAATGTCATCAGTATGAAAGGCATAAGTAGTTTGAGGTACCTTTAACTCAGCAGCTTCAGGACTGCTATCAGCATTTGCCATCAAGGCATAGTTCACCTCACTTTCTGAATCTGAAGTGTCTGTCCAGCTTTTCTTCTTTGTGAGAAGAGCCTTGCCTTTGTCACTCTTCACTTTCTTGCAATCAGGAGATATGTGACCTTTCTTACCACAGTTGTAGCATTTGACATTTGTGTAATCTCCTCTTTCAGACTTCCCTCCTTTGCCTTCAGATTTTCTGAAACTCTTCTTATCAGAACTTGCACCTTTCCTGGAAAATCTCTTTCCCTTTCTGAATTTCCTAGATGCAATCCTTGTGATTCCTTTCACCATAAGAGCATACAGCTTCATCATCTCTTCATCAGCATTCATCTCAGGCAAGCTTTCAGTTTCTGAGTTATCATCACTATCAGAACTTGATGACTCAGTATCAGACTTTGTGATGGGCGCTTTTCCCTTGCCTTTCCTTGAGGTAGCTGCCTTGGGGGATTCTTCTTCAGCCTTAAGAGCAATTGTCCTTGACCTTCCTCCTTTCCTCTTGCTTCTTTGTTCCATCTCAAGTTCATGAGCCTTGAGCATCCCATAAATTTCATCAAGAGTTGTCTCTTCAAGATTATAGTTGTCTCTTACAATTGTTGCCTTCAAATCCCAACTTTCAGGAAGAGCTAACAGGAATTTATGGTTAGAATCTTCAAGATCATACTCCTTATCAACTAGTGACAAATCATTCAAGAGTTTGACAAATCTGTCATATAAATCAGTCAATGACTCATTAGGCTTTGAGTCAAAGTGTTCATACTCTTGAGTGAGTATTGTCTTCATGTTCTTCTTAATCGAATCAGTTCCCTAGCACCTTGTCTTCAACGCATCCCATATCTCCTTTACAGTCTTGTAGTTAATTACCCTGTTTGACATTACATTATCAATGGCACTATGCATCAAATGTCATACCTTAGCATCCTTAGCAATTGATGCGATATCTTCAGAAGTGTAATCACTCTTCTCCTTTGGTAAAGACTTTGCTGCTTCACCTGCAACTACAACAATGAGTTTTGTTGGCTTGTGAGGTCCTTCATTGATTCTGTCAAGATATTCTGGATCTATAGCTTCCAGAAACATAGTCATCCTCACCTTCCATATGGGATATTCAGATGGTTTCAGTATGGGAACTCTAATAGCCTCATATCGACTATGAATTTGAGTCTTTGGGGGTTCTTCAGTTTTGGAGGGCTTGGTTGGAGTTTCTGCTTCAGACATGATTGTTTTTGGATTTTAAACTATTTGTGTGTTAACAGATAGGCTCTGATACCACTTGTTAGGTCACACACACTGTAGAAGGGGGTTGAATACAGTGTATAGCACAATTAAATCGAATTCAAAGAACACAAGTAGCAGAAAACAAGCTTTATTAAACTCTGTTACAATATAGAACTGTCCTCTTTCAGTGATGAACAAATATCACGAGAGCTGCTAGGGTTACAATGAATAATATTCTCGATAATGATAATAATTATAGTGTAAACCCTATGTATGTGTTTATATACTACACAGTTACAAGATAATCACTAATTGATATGGAATATAATTCTACTTCCTAAAATATATCAATCAGTTATCTTTTCTTCCAAGTATTCCATTCTTCACAGAATTCCTTCTTCATACATATCTCTTCTTACGTTTGTCTTGATCTTCTTTCCTTTCAATCATCCGCCTTCCTTATCTGAAAGTTTCTTTTAAGTCCTGATATTATCTCCTGATAAATATATCCTGAACCTTAAGTACCGATAACTTAAGTTCTGACTTCAGTATAAGTGCTGATTTCAGTTAAGTACTGATTTGTCCCGTTTAAGTAAGATCTGAAAACTAAACACAAATCATATTAGATATGATATTATCAAATATATCTAACATATTAGATGCCTTGTAATCTTGCATAAGTGAAATAAAGTTAACTTCCATAAAGATGCTCTCAACGGATGTTCCACATGGTTTCAACAGATGATCAACTAGAGTCTCAACGGATGATCAACCAGACTCTTAACGGATGACCCAACAAAGTTTCAACGGATGATCCAATAGAGTTTCAATGGATGATCAAATTCAAAAAGCAGTTGACAGTGACTTGACAGTCACATGGGTTGATTGTATGCAAATGGAATGTGGAATCCTATTAATAATTTTAGAGAACAAAGAAGTATTTCCATTTTCATGCTTACTTGAAGAAATAAAAAGATGATAGATGGAGAAATGAAGAAGCATGGAATTAGACTTAGACACTTTTGTCTTATTAGTTTGTCTTTTTATCATGTAACTTGGTAATATATAAACCAAGAGTAGCAAGTAGAAAAATATGAATTAAGAGCAAGAACTGAGAAATAGATAAAGTTGTATCTGTTAAGAATTTCTCTGCTCTAAGTGTATCATACTTGTAAGCAGCTATGTGCATTCTTGCATCACAAAGTTAAGTTCAATCCACCAAATGTTTTTAATCCATGCGTTTAATTACTTTTTGTTTGAATACATCTACATTTTCATTCCGCACTCTTGCATATTCAAACACTGATATATTTGATATATAAGATTCATAATTTGAAAAAAAAACCACGAATTACATTCAACCCCCTTATGTAATTCTACTTATTAGATTGTTTGGGAATAACACTTTCAATTAGGTCACTCGACGTTATTGACGTTAAATTATAGACGGAAAAATGAGCCGGCATGATGAGGTGGCTTAAATATCTTCAAATTGCATGGACATGTTAGCTCAGAAACTCTAAACCTCAACCCAACTATTTTACAACCAACTAGTATAAACTAATTCAAGTATTTACCCATTTTACTTGTAATCTCAAAATTAGGGTTCTTATATCAAGCTTTTTACAACTTTAATGTCTACTCAACAAAATATCTAAAAACTCTAATTTTTCAAACACACTGAAGAAACTCTACCTCACCAAGATATATTTACATGTGAAATTGATCACCGAAAATGATTTTCAAGAGAGAGGTCATGGGATAAACGGAGGGAGAAAAAGAAAAAAATGAGGTTAAAGGATGAGAAGAGAGAAACGAAGCTTTTGATGGGAAAAGAGAGAGAGAGAGAGAGAGAGAGAGAGAGAGAGAGAGAGATGAACAAGAAAGAAGAAGATAACGAGAAGAGAAAGAGAGATTGCGAAGAAGAGAGACTAACAAAAGAGAGTAGATTAATGGGAAAGAAGAAGAGAGGGAGGTGAGTCGATCATCGGAAAATATTTCGGCTGACTGTTCGTCAACAATAATGAATATGAAGGTAGTGAAATCTGAGAGAGGAAGAAGATGGGTGGGTGGGGAAAAAGATTAGTTGGTGGGTTAGAATTGGGAATTTTATTTTGTGGGTTATAACTGGGTCGGCTTTTTATAATATGGTACATTTGTAATGGTGCAAGTTATTTGTGTGATGTGAAAGCTGATTTGGCAACAAGTTAACAGATTCGGTCTAAAGTCAACTATATTTAACGGCCCTGAAATTTTTAATCTGTTTAATGATTTGGATGAAATATTTTAACTATTATGTGACCTAAATGAAAGTTTTTTGAGTCGGATGATCCAAGTGAAAGTTGATGGTAAGTTGAGTGACCAAAATGCCATTTAACCCGGAAATTAATCATGTGTTTAGATAAAATAATAAATGTAGGTAGGACTATGTTGCGCCGATTATAGTGAACAACTAGCGTTGAAGTTTTTATTGTGACAAATTTTGTCTAATTATATCATTAATTTTCAAGTCAACTGCTCAATAAGATTTTTGTACCATCATCACCGAAACTAAATGTAAACAAAATTAGAGTTAGAAAAAAGGTCATGTATTCGTAATAAGTGGATGATCAAGCTGGAGTTTTAACCCATCAAAATGATGATCATTAGGGGATGAATGTGTTCACCTTGTTAACAAGTGTCGTGAATTGATTAAAAAAAACATGGGATGTTCATATAGTTCACTATTTTCAAGAAGGGTATAGATCAGTAGATTGGCTTGCAAATAAAGGGGGTAAATCAAGCTAAGAGGGTTATAATTTTTGAAAGTCCTCCCGTAAATCCTGGGTGTATTTTTAGGAAGATATTACAGGTGCAACTTGACCACATTTAATTTCTGTGTAGTACTTTCTTCAAGGGTTTAACCCCTCGTATTTATAAAATAAATGTAAACTAAGTGCGTGATGAGATATCTTTTGTTGTTTAAGATTCTGAATTCGATTCTCGCTCATCCCAATATTTATATTAAGAGACACTCAATTGTAAAGTGGTAATATATATAAGCCTGATTAATAAAAAAATTATAAACTAGATACTGACTAGGTATGAGCCGTTGAATATTACATGTAACTAGCATGAAAACCCGAGGTATGGGTCACGTTCTAATATAAAGTTTAAAATTTCGAGATTTTGCGGTATTTGCGATATTCATTATTTGGTGATAAATCTGTTGTACTTTAGTTATGTAATTACCAGGTTACCGATGAAAACCATTCAAGAATATATATTTTTGTGTTCTGAAATGAGTAGTTTTAATAATTAATAGTTTACAAAATTATGCACAATGTTTATAAAAAGTGTAAAAGGACTTACTTGTGTTTTTTTCTTAATCGTAGGGAACCCGCAGCTGCTACCCTTCGGGTGCACACTAGGTAAACCCCACGGGCTCATGCAATAGCCTGCAAACCACGTGAACCAAGATAAACCGCACTTAAGCGACATGCTCTGGTTTATGAGGCATAATCATAAATTCTCCTCCCGTGGGATTCGAACATGTGACCAAGAGGATAATTATCCCCTCTTTAACCAATTGAGACAACCCTTGCAGGCGACTTTTGTTTTTTGTCAATGTTTGCAAAGTATAAGATTTAAACTCGATAATATATTAACATAGGATGATAAAATTGTAGACAAAGAAATTCTTTATGTATCCGATTCATAAAAATAGAGTTTTTTTTTACAGTTTACATAGTTTCATCCATTCATAGTAGTTCTTGTATGAAATATTTATTGGTATATGGCGCAGTTTTGGTTTGAAATGTGTATTGGTACATGATGTTAAATACATGATTCATACTATCATTGCTTCTGTATGTCAAGTTTTTTTCCTATGTACTTGTGTTGATGCGTCCTGATGTTCTTCACCGATTCAACAGATACAAGAATGTAATTGCTATTCATTAAAGGTATGCGGTACTTCATAGTCTAATCTAACTTGCTTGTTTTATATTAAATCATAAAGTAATATAATATAATTTGAATAAATAAAAAAATTATTTAATTTTTTTGATAAGTTATAATAATTAAAATTCCAAATATTTCTATAATGCACGACACCCGCACACATGTATCACGTGTATGATTGGATATACAAGATTAGGTGGCCGCATGATTTGATTGTTATATGTTGTAGTTTATTATTATTAATATTTAACACTACTTTTAAATATACATATATTACATGTTATATATCATTTATTCATATTATAATCTAGATTAAGAAATGTAAAAATAAAATCAAAATCAAAAAATTATTAATAAATCATAATAATAATAATAATAATAATAATAATAATAATAATAATACCGAATATTATTTAACTCATGCGGCACACACATACACATACCATGTGTATGATTGAAAATACAAGTAATGTAATTTTCAGTACATTTATTTATGTATAGTAAATTTTCATTATTATTTTATTTTTACAATAAATTAAATAATTTAAGAATGTAAAAAGAGACTCTATATGACACATAATATATTAAAATAAAAATCAATAAATACACAAATTAGATCAACATCAAAATATGTTAATAGTAACACAAAAAATAAAATATCAAGTATTTCTTCATTCACGCGATATGCACACTCTTATAATTTCTAAATTAGGGTATATACTCAATTTCAAACATCCTAAATAATAATTATTTTTAAGTAAGAAATATAATAAGTTTGTCATTACATTTTTATTCGTGCGACACTCACACACACATTTAATTTGCATGAATTAAAACACATATGAGTGTTTGGCCCAGTGGTAAGGAGATGTGCAATATAGTGTGTAGACTCAAGTTCGAATCCTTTTAACTATAATTTTTTTAAAAAAAATCTTAACTATAAGGGCAGTTTAGACATTTTTAACTGAATAAATTATCTTAATATTTATACGGAATAAAACATCTCATAAATTAATAGCCACATGTTAGCCTATCACGGGTAATTATCTAGTACTGTTTCTGGATACAAAGCGTAAAATTTTTGAAATTTAAGTTTATGTATATTTTATTAGAAATAAAGTATATAGCCCATAATAAATTAAAATAAAGTGTACGAAAAATGTCAACAAAAACAACTTATTCTCAATCATTGTCTAGTCCGTTGACTAAATTCGAAAGTAAAAAATGCATTTTAGATTGATAAAGCCCTGACATCATTTGTGAAAAACGCTCAAATATTGAGTATTTCATAGAAATTAAGTGACATTCTCGTGTTGAGTTCAAAATAAGTTTAAATATATTAGTCCAAATAAAAATTTGAAATAGTTATAATTGTAAGTACACTTAATGGTACTCCGCTTATCTACTAATTATTGGTTTCTTTAACTTTTAAAGTCAATTTGACTAAATGACTAAAATATAATATTTTATTCACTTAGAATTAAATTACATATATATTTTAACAATATAATTAAAAATTTATTTTCTATTGTTTATGTATCCAATTTAAATATTATTTTTATATAAGTTTATTAAATAATTATAAATATGTATTTAATATATTATAATTATCTATATATAACAAACATGTATTATTAATTCCATTACACTAAGTAGAAAGATTTAAAAATATGTAAGTTGGCTATATATGGCAAAGAAATGTGCAAACTAGTGTGTAGACTCAAGTTCAAATTCTTTTAACTATAATTTTATTTTAAAAAAATCTTAAGTATAAGGGAAATTTAGACATTTTAAACTAAATAAATTGTATTAATATTTAGATGGAATAAAATATCTCATGAATTAATAGCCCCATGTTGGCCTATCGCGGGTCATCATTTTTGGGTTTCGAGGCATAAAACGCAGCGTAAACAATGTTTAAAAACTGTAAAAATCAGAAAAATATAAACCCATCGCAGGATCCATGCGAAAAGACAATATTTAATTCGTGGTTAAGATGTTTGACTTAAGAAGTTTTACGATTTCTGTTTTCTAATGGAGGTCCAAGCTTTCAACAATCACTACGTATCCCGTCACGAAATGATCTACGCCTTGAAGGTATCCACACGAATGATCGAATGGAGGATAATCGTGTACTAGCACTCATAAATCAGAAGCCACCTTCTCTCTCTCTCTTCTCAAGCTTGTAGGGTTTATGTTTTATCTTATAAAAACGTAAAACCCTAGTTGAGGCTTCATAAGATATTATATAGGTAAGAGAAAAAGATTTCTAACCCTAAATTAATTTATAATTTTAATAAATCCAAAAATCCTAGTTATTATTAATTAGTCTTAATTAATTATCCAAAACTCAATTTCTGATTTAGTAGTAAATTCGAATTTCTTATTTATTTAATTAATTAAATCTTAATTAATAACAAATAATTCGAATTACTTGCATTTAATTTAAATCTGAATTTAAATTAAACAATCCTCCAATAATTCTTTGTGTGACCCTTTAGGTCATTATTACATTGACAACAATTTTAAATCTAATTTAAAATTATACACAATGAGCGGCATTTAGTAATACAGCATTGCTACCCAAGTAATAATAATTAAATCGGTGATCGATAAACTTTTCGTGAATATAATATAATGTAATTTAATCCTTTAACCATATATTATAGATTAAACTCAAGACATGTAATGTGTCATCCTCTTCATGGTTTAATCCAGGTTTCCTTGATCAATAAGTAGACTATCATTTCAAATCAACATTTGAGCGCTGCGTCACGCATTTTATAGTCTAGCTCGCACAAGAGGCCAATAATATCTCTCCAAAATTAGCAGGGTTAAATCATTTCTAGATCATTCATATTTCTCACACGATTCCTAATATACTCGAAGTCAACTTTTATCATTACCCAGTCAAAGGTAACTTTTGATGTAAGCAAAGTATAGTAATCATCGTATAGAAATATAATGATTTCAAGTCGAAGGACCATTACTTCATTATCACTGTGAGAATTACTTATTACCCAACAGACATGTAGAATCTTATATTGGGTCTATCCAGCAGCATGTATATTTATATATGTATGTATTTTCGACTTTAGTATCACTATACCTATGATCAATGAGATATGTTCATCAGTCAATAAATACACTAATCTTAATGAATTATTAATGTCCCTTAATAATAATACTCAACTAGGGATATTTGGGAATATCAATATTATTCACATAATCTCATTTCTAAGTCACGTACTTAGAGATATAGAATGCACATCATATTCCAAGGACATTTATTGATCTAATATTTATATTGCAGTAAATTAAGACATAATAAATTATAAAAAGAATAATCGATAGAACATAAACATTAATAATCCAAATGTCACAAACAAAACATAATAGTGTTGTCTCTAGGGCGCAAACACTAACAATCTCTTACTTGCACTAAAATCGATCACCTATGTATCTAATACCCATGGAACTAGTATGACTGTCGTGCATCTGTTGCGATAAAACCTCAGTCAGTGGGTCTGCAACATTATCAATAGTATGCACTTTACAAATATGTATATATCCTCTCTCATTAATCTCTCGAAGAATGTGATATCTTCTAAGTATATTTTTTGCTCTCCTTGGTTTCCTTAGCCTGCACAATGGCTCCATCGTTATCACAATAGAGAACAACTGGATATACGATCAATGGAACCACACAAAGTCCTGTTATGAATTTTCACATCCAAACGACCTTTTTGGTTGCTTCATTCGCAGCAATATACTCAGCTTCCATTGTAGAATCATCTACTGTCTCTTGCTTTGAACTCTTCCAGTTTACAGCAATTCCATTAAGAAAAAACAAAAAACCTGACTAAGATATTGAATCGTTTCTGTCTGTCCAGAAGCTAGCATTAGTGTAACCCTTTACAACTAGCTTCTCATCTCCTCCATACAACAAGAATGAATCTTTAGTCCTCTTTAAGTACTTAAGATTATTCTTGACAGTTGTCCAGTGACCCTCTCCTGGATTAGACCGGTATCTGCTCATCATGCTCAAGGCATACGAAACATCAGGACGAGTACATATCATCACATACATTATAGATCCAATTGACGAAGTATATGGAACTTTTCTCATACTACCCTTATCATCTAATGATTTAGGGCAATTATCTCTTGAGATCACTATCTCATGAGACATTGGGACATATCCCCTTTTTGCCTCTTGCATCCTAAAATGATGCAATACTTTGTCAATATATGTACTATGACTTAGGCCGATTAATCTCCTTGATATATCTCTATGGATCTTGAGCCCTAATATATAAGTAGCATCACCTAAGTCCTTCATCAAGAAACTATTTCCCAACTATGTTTTAACAGCCTGTAGAGATTGTATATCATTCCCTATTAGTAATATGTCATCTACATATAGTACTAGGAATGCCACATGACTCCCACCAACCTTCTTGTAAACACAGTTTTTATCTTCATTTTGAATAAATCCAAACTCTTTAACTATTTCATCAAAACAACGATCCATCTCCTTGAGTCTTGCTTTAATCCATCTTAGAAAACTTTGGATCGACAAAACCCTCAGGTTGTAACATATATACATCATCTTCAAGACTCCCGTTTAGGAAAGCGGTTTTGACATCAATTTTTCAAATCTCAGAGTCGTAGTAAGAAGTTGTTGCTAGCAAAATCCTGATAGACTTGACAATAACAACTAGTGAAAAAGTCTCATCATAGTCTATACCATTAATTTATTTGAAACCTTTTGCCACTAGTCGCGCCTTATAGGTCTGTACTTTACGATCCATGTCAGTTTTCTTCTTGAAAACCCACTTGCGCCCTATAGGTTTTACCCCTTCGAGTGAATCAACTAAAGTCCATACTTTATTTTGATACGTGGATTCCATTTAGGATTTCATGGCCTTTAGCCATCTCTCAGAGTCTGGACTATTCATAGCTTCTTGGTAGGTAAGAGCCTCATCATTGTCTATGAGCATCACATCATCATTTTGAGTCAATAGAAATCCATAATATCTCTCTAGATCATGATGAACCCTACTAGATCTACGAATAACCTGTGTTTCCGGAACATGAACATCTTGATGTTTATCCTGCCCATTTTCCAACTCTAGTTCAATGTTATTTTGCACATCTCTATCTTCATCGAGATCTATATTCCTCCTACTATATTTCTTGGAAAGTAACTCTCTTTCAAGAAATACAGCGGCCCAAGCAAAAAATACTTTATTCTCAGTAGGATTATAGAAACTGTACCCTTTTGTTTCTTCAGGATATCCCACAAAATAACATGTATCCGATTTTGGTCCTAGCCTATCAGACACCAAGCATTTCACAAATGCTTCGCATCCCTATACTTTCATAAGCGACATGCTATGACGTTTCTCAGTCCATATCTCATATGGAGTCTTTTGAACCGATTTAGTTGGAACTCGGTTTAGTGTATATGCAGCCGTTTCTAGAGCCTAATCCCAAAAACTTATTGGAAGATCTGCTAGACCCATCATCGATCGCACCATGTCCAACATAGTGTTAGATATATTTGTGATGTCATGTCTAATCTGATTTGTTTAGTTTCAGAACTTAATATCAGGACTTATCAGGACTTACTGGAAATCAGGATTTACCGAAGACATGAAGATATCAGAATTTAAGATATCAGAACTTATGATATCATAACTTAAGGAAGGATATGCTTCAGAAGTAAAGTGCGGTTGATTTCTAGGAGAGGATCTGGACTAAAACAAAGGAAGATATGCTTTAGGAGTTGGATGAATAGAAGGAACGATTTGTTAGATATATTTGTGATGTCATGTCTAATATGATTTGTTTAGTTTCAGAACTTAATATCAGGACTTATCAGGACTTACTGAAAATCAGGATTTACTGAAGATAGGAAGATATCAGAATTTAAGATATCAGAACTTATGATATTATAACTTAAGGAAGGATATGCTTCAGAAGTAAAGTGCGGTTGATTTTTAGGAGAGGATCTGGACAAAATCAAAGGAAGATATGCTTTAGGAGTTGGATGACTAGAAGAGTTATAGAAGATAATATCTGATTGATATATTTTAGGAAGAGATATATTTCATATCAATTAGAAGATATCTTGTAACTGTGTACTATATAAACATAGATTAAGGTTTACACTATGTGTGTTATCATTCACGAGAATATTATTCTTTGTAACCCTAGCAGCTCTTAGTGATATTGTTCATCACTGAGAGAGTAGTTTAACCTACTTTATAACAGAGCTTATTATATTGAATAAACTTGATTACTGTTACATACTTTATGTTCTAAATCGATTTGATTGTAAAAACACTATATTCAACCCCTTCTATATTGTTGTGTGACCTAACAAGTGGTATCAGAGCATCTCTGTTGATATACAAACAGTGAGATCCAGTTTATAATCATGTCTGATGAAACACAAACTCAATCTAAGCCCACCAAAACTCAAGATACTCAAAACAATCAAACCCACAGTTGATATGAAAGTATTAGGGTTCCCATACTGAGAACATCTGAGTATCCTGTATGGAAGGTAAAGATGGCTATATTTCTGGAAGCCACAGATCCAGAATACCTTGATAGAATTATTGATGGACCATATAAGCCTACCAAGCTTTCTGTTGCAGTTGCTGATCAACCAGTAAAGACCATACCAAAGGAGAAAGGTGATTACACACCTAAAGACATCTCATCTACTGTCAAGGATGTAAGGGTAAGGCATTTACTTCATAGTGCAATTGACGATGTCATGTCAAACAGGGTAATTGGATGCAAGACTGAAAAGGAAATATGGGATGCTTTGGAGACAAGATGCCAGGTAACTGAAGCCATCAAAAAGAACAGGAAGACAATACTCACACAGGAGTATGAGCACTTTGACTCAAAATCTGATGAGTCACTAACTCATTTATATGACAGATTTTCCAAACTCTTGTATGATCTGTCACTGGTGGACAAGGAATATGATCTTGAAGATTTAAATCTAAAATTCCTTTTAGCTCTTCCTGAAAATTGGGATTTGAAGTCTTCTACCATAAGAGCCAACTATGACCTTGCTGAAACTACTCTTGATAAAATTTATTATATACTCAAGACTCATAAACTTGAGATCGATCAAAGGAGCAAAAGGCATGGAAGAAAGTCAAAGACAGTTGCACTTAAAGCTGAGGAGGAATCTCCTAAAGTGGTTGTCTCAAAGAGGGGCAAAGGAAAGGCTCTCATCATAAAGTCTGATTCAGAGTCATCATATTCTGATGATGATGATTCAGAATCTGAAAATTTATCTGAAGAGAATGTTGATGCAGAGATGATGCAACTGTGTGCTCTTATGGTGAAGGGTATCACAAAGATAGCCTACAAGAAATTCAGAAAGGGTAAAAAGTTTTCCAGGAAAGGTGGAAGTTCTGAAAAGAAAGGGTTCAGAAAGACTGAAGGTAAAGGAGGAAAGTCTGACGGAGGAGACAACTCAAATGTCAAATGCTACAATTGTGGTGAAAGAGGCCACATCTCTCCTGACTACAAGAAAGGAAAAGGTGATAAAGGCCAGACACTTATCACAAAGAAGAAAAACTGGGCAGACACTTCAGATTCTGAATAAGAGGTGAACTATGCTTTGATGGCAAATGCTGATAGCAGTTCTGGAACTGCTGAATTGAAGGTACCTCATTCAACTCTTGCTTTTCATACTGATGATATTTCTGAGCTAAGATTATATCTTAAAACCATGTTCATTAGTTTTAGAGATCAGACTTTAGAAAATGAATGATTAAAATCTAAAAGTCTTGCTTTTAGAAACAAAAATGACTACTTAGAAAAAGAGTTAGTTATATTTCATCAAAAATGATGAAATAGTGCTCCAGCAAGTGCTCCAGTAAATGATCCAATTCTTGGAAAGGAGGCACTGCTTAAATTTGTTGAAGAAGATGCTCCTGTTCCATGGGAGGAAACTTTTAGAGGAGTTGAATGGACAAGGAAGTGGAATGAATCTGACTTCATTCCCAGCTCACATGTTATGTCAGAACATGTTGCAAAAGCTGATGAGTTGCTTACAAATTCTGATTTCAAGCACCGACTTAAAGTCACTGCTCTCAGTACTAAAGCACTTCAAGGTCTACACTTCATGACTCATGAAAAGGTTGATAAACTTCTGGAAGCATCTGATAAGCTAGACCTGATGCCCAAGCTAGACAAGAATAGGTTTATCAGAATAATTCATGACAAAGTGGAAGCTATTAAGCGTGTTCAAGAAAAGCAGCAGGTCCAACTGGATGAGGTCCTGCAGAATCAAGACTCTCAACAAACACAGCTAAATGAAATCCAATCTTCAGTGGAACTCCTTTTTTCACTACTCTTTCCAGATGATGCCAAAAAGGGGGAGAAGGTAGTTAAGTCCAAATGCTCAATTAGCAAATCACTGAAGAAAAAGGATGATTTTGAAGATGACTAGGGAAACCCTAGCAAGGGCAAAGGTCAAGGTCAAGGCAAGCAAAGCAGCAAAGTTTCTTCACAAAAACTAATTTCTGATTCTAGCAAATCTTCTACACAGAAGAATTCAAGTTCTGAAGTTGTGAATGCACAAACTCTGATAGCAAGTTCTGATAATCAAATTCTGATGACAAAGTCTGATGTTCTGATTCAGTTTAGAAGTCAAGACTCACAGAAGTTTTTACAAACTCTGAAGCTTAAGGAAAGGGAGACTACTATCTACTATAAGGATCCCAAGATTCAGACGATTGATGAAGAAATTGCTAAAAGATTGTTTCTCAAGCATAATCCTGGAATAGATTTAGAGACTCTAAAGGAGGAAAAAGCTAGATTTGGAGCTGAGAAGACAAATCCTAAGTCTAAAGCTTCTAATGCAAAGAAACCTCCAAGGCCTAAGGGATTGTGATAAAAGAAAGATCTGCCACTGAGATTCCAAGATCAAGCACTAGATCTCAAACCACTACTGATCCCAAAGACAAGGGAAAAGGAAAAGTTGGGGAGACAGTCAAGAAGCAAGAAATGAAGATTCCTCAAATTCTGATGGATCCTGTGTGCAAGTTGGTTCAAGTCTTTGATGATGCTGCTGCAGAAGATGGAACTGTTGAAACTCTGAAAAGAAGAAAGATGACAGAAGAATCTAAGAGAACCTCTGACATAGCTCAATTTGTTCAGAGTGAAGAAAGTTGAAAACAGCAAGCTACAGAAGAATTTGCAAATCCTGAACAAATCATCAAGATATCAACCTCTGACAGAGCTCAAGTTGATTTGAACAAGATGACAGTTACTGATAAGAAGAAACTCCTATGGAAAAATGTTAAACCATCATATCCTAATAAAAGTCAACTACTATCTGATTTCTTGACTGTTGGATTGAATGATAGAGAAGCAAGAGACAGATCAGGGTTAGGATCAAGCGAAGCTAAGCTGAAAACAAGAGTTGAAGTAACTATCAAAGATCCATTCTTATTAACTGACAAAACACTTGAGGAAGTTACACAGAAACACCTTGACAAGGTTATATCTGTTTCAGCGGTACTGGATGCTCATGACAAGAGTAATGTCAAAGAAAAGCTGATTTTATTTCTTAAAGATGGAAGAACATACAGAATGTCAGAATCAGATGTGTTGAATAAATCTCTGAAAGAACTTCAATTCTTTCATTATCTTTTGGAGATAAAGTCTGAGATTACCAAAAGATGGTCAAATTTCATAATGAAGACCATAAGGGATAAAGCCAGAATCTCTGGATCAAGGGTTGCAGAATTTATTCCAAAGATAGTTAAAGATGATGGAAGTGAAATTTCAATGAAGAAGAATTCTTCTAAGATAGAAGTTATTCTGAAAGGGAAATGTATGTGCTACAATGAAGACTCTTCTCATCCAAGAGTAATCAGACTTGGTGATGGTTTGGAAAGAAATCACATTTCAGCACTTAGGACTGCCATCTACCAGATTGGAAGTCAAGATGAAGAAATGAAGCAAGTTTAGGCTACATTAGTTCAAGTCCTGAGAAATACAGAAGAGAAGCTGATATCAAACTTTGTCAAGAATCACTTTGGATTCAGATTGATTCAGTAAGATTGGTAAAAGATGCAAGGACTATAAGTTATAGTTAGTTGTCTAAATAAATTCTCATTACATTTCTACTTAAATGTTTTTGACATCATCAAATCTATTAACTTGTATATTTTTCATAATTTACAAGTTGGGGGAGATTGTTAAATATATGTGTGATGTCATGTCTAATCTGATTTGTTTAGTTTCGGAACATAATATCAGGACTTATCAGGACTTACTGGAAATCAGGATTTACTGAAGATAAGAAGATATCAGAACTTAAGATATTAGAACTTGTGATATCAGAACATAAGGAAGGATATGCTTCAGAAGTAAAGTGCGGCTGATTTCTAGGAGAGGATCTGGACTAAAACAAAGGAAGATATGCTTTAGGAGTTGGACGACTAGAAGACTATTAGAAGATAATATCTAATTGATATATTTTAGGAAGAGATATATTTCATATCAATTAGAAGATATCTTGTAAATATGTACTATATAAACACAGATTAGGGTTTACATTATGTGTGTTATCATTCACGAGAATATTATTCTTTGTAACCCTAGCAGCTCTCAGTGATATTGTTCATCACTGAGAGAGTAGTTTAACCTACTTTGTAACAGAGCTTATTATAATGGATAAACTTGATTACTGTTACATACTTTGTGTTCTAAATCGATCTGATTGTATAAACACTATATTCAACCCCCTTCTATAGTGTTGTATGACCTAACATAATTTCTCCTCTCAGAAACTCCGTTCCATTGAGGCGTTCCAGGAGGAGTAAGCTATGATACAATACCACACTCCTTCAAGAAACCTTGAAATTCGAGGCTTAAGTATTCTCCTCCACGATCTGATCATAGAACTTTTATACTTTTCCCTGTTTGCTTTTCCACTTCGACCTTGTACTCTTTGAACTTTTCAAAGGAATTGGATTTGTTCTTCAAAAGGTACACATATCCATATCTACTGAAATTAGCAGTAAGCGTAATGAAGTAGTAAAAGCCACATCTTGCCATCGTACGCATTGGACCACATACATCACTATGTATAAGTCCTAATCGTTCGGTGACCCATTCACCTTGTCCGGTAAAAGGAGCTTTAGCCATTTTGCCAATGAGACAAGATTTACGTTCTTCGTATAATTCAAAATCAAACTTATCCAAATAACCATCTTGTTGTAACTTGGAAATGCGTTTCTCATTTATGTGACCTAAATGACAATGCTAGAGGTATGTTTGATTTAATTCTTTTGTCTTAATATGTTTATTATTTTTACTATTTACATTATAGACAGGAGTATCAAGATCAAAAACCTATAAACCATTAAACAAACGTGCAACCCCGTTGGTAACATTATTCAATGAAAAGGAATAACTATTTTCCTGAATCAAAAATGAAAAACCTTTCTTGTCCAAACAAGAAACCAAAATAATGTTTTGCAAATCGGAGGCACGTAAAAATAATTATCTAGTTCTAGAATAAGCCCAATGACAATGATAAATGATAAGTCCCTACTGCTAAAGCATCAATCTTTGCTCCATTACCAACACGTGGGTCAACTTCCCCCTTTGCCAATGTCCTACTTCCCCGCACTTCCTACACATTTATACAAATGTGAGACACATCCGGTATCTAATACCCATGAAGTAGAAGTAGAAAAATTAACTTCTATAACATAAATACCTGAATCAGAAGCTCCAATAGCCTTCTTATTCTTCAGATCCTCCAAATAAGCATGACAGTTTCTCTTCCAATGACCCAGTTTTTTGCAATAATGACAAGTATCACCCTTTGCAACACCACCTCCAGGATTTAAAGCATGTTTGGGAGCAGTTTCAGGAGCAGCAACAGGTTTGGATCCCATCCTCCTCCTGCCTTTCCATTTACCTTTTTTTGGCACTCCCCTTGTTCACCATCATTATGGGAGCATGGGACGCCTTCTGAATGTTGGTCTCAGCAGTTTTTAACATATTAACAATTTGGTAGGTGTCTTATCTATCTCATTCATGTTGTAATTCATTACAAATTGAACTTAGTTGATGTTCAAAGATTGCAAGATCAAATATATCTGTGCTTTCAAGCCAATCGCGGAATCCAGAGTAGCAAGGTACTCCATATATCCAATCATCTTTAGAATATGCGGTCCAACCGGATCACGATCACCCTGTTTGCATGCATACAAAGTTTTGCTTGTATCAAACCTCTCTTGATGAGCCTGTCCTTCAAACATACGTTTTAGGTGCTCAATCTTGACATAAGCATCTATATGCTCATGTTGTTTATGTAGCTTGGGACTCATAGTCGCTAACATCAAACAGGTGGCATCCGTGTCATCATCTATATGCTTCTGATAAGCAGCCTGTTAAACACACGTTGCACCTTCAGGAAGAGGTTCAGGGTGAGGAACATCAATGATATGGAGCTTTCGCTCCTGCCTGAGGACTATCCTCAAGTTCTTTTGTCAATCAAGGAAGTTTGTTCCTGTCAACTTGTCCTTCTCAAGGACTGATCGTACAGAGAAAAAAATTGAGTTGTCTTCCATTTGATATCTATAATATTAAAATGCATAAAATGAATTAGTCTACAAATGATCATTAAATTATGTTCAAGTGATTATTCATATATATTCACAATATATATCTTCCACTATTTTTATCAAATCAATAGCCCTACCTATTAATTCAGAAAGAATATCTTCTATATCCTTTCTAGTGAGTCAAGATCCAAATTTCACAACATTTTAGTTTAGCTTTAGCTTTACTCCTAAAACATGAGTTAATAAGGTAAACAACATTTATCAATTATATCAACTATATAACTCTTGGATAGTTCAGTGGAACAATGTTTGTTCATATTTATCTAATAAATCTCGCCAAACTCCAGGCCTCTAAGTTCACAACCCTATTATGGTAACTTAGTTAAGTCAAACCCAATAGTCCGAAAGTATCAATATAATTCAACGCATCTCCCACGATAGATGGGAGTACTTCGCTCTGGCAAACCCACTCCATATCGATCTAGGGGTTAACACGTTGGACATATTGGAAGGCATCTAAACAACTTAATATAAACTTAGGGTTTTGTTAATATTAAAATAATCATGATCCCGTCATAAAGAGATTCCCAATTTTTCCTTGAATAAAATACTTCAAATCAATATTTGTCAATGGTTTAATTTCCATGTAGTGAGGGAGTCATAACAGTCTCGATTAAAACCCACAACCTTACAAGTTCAATGAACCCTCAAAATCGCCCCATGTCAGAAATAAAGAAAATTCGTATTTTATTTCGTGTTTCTGAAACACGAGAATGTCATGACTGTTTATTAAATTTTAAAATCTTGAGTCGTTACAGATTCTATCTAGTTTAGCATGCATGGATGGGTGATGTATCTAATACAAACATACATTGCTAATCTAATTAAGCATGCATCAATATAACTACTCTACACATTCATTCATCACATGATATATGTAAAGTTCATTAAATAAACGTGGTAGGTTATGGCCTCATCCTATGTGATCTTCATCAAGCTCATGATAAGATCATGGCTAATCTAAGGAGGTTAAGAAAATAAATACAACTAACTATTACATCATATGTAAACTTGCTTTGTTTGATTCCTTGTATAGCTTGCTTAAATCACCTCCAATGGACTCCTTTTTTAAGTCTTCTAGTCTTCAAGCATATTACTTATTTGAAATATAAAAGAATAATCTAATGAACTTACAAAAAGAACTCGAGTTACATTCGAGATTTAATATTACACGAATCAAAATGACATGCAAGTCGTATTAAAAAACCAATACCAAAATTAAAAAAGTCATTAATCTAAGGTCTAAAGGCCATAACCATCCATCATGCTCAAATAACATATAATAACATAATTTATCATATACTCATTATCATTAATCTAATTAATCATATCATGTGGAACATATACGAAATACTATTTTGCGGATCGAACTTCGTCATTTTCAGAATCAAAACAGAAATTTTATGCTTGATTCTTGATCTTTGTATCATCGTATCATATACATAAATTATGTTCCAGTTGCCAGTTGTGTCCATACACAATTAATCGTAACAACAGTCATCTCAGATCATTAACACATGCATAATATCTTTATATATATCATGGCAGGTCATCAACATACATAATATCCTCATATTTATCATGGAGAATCATCAACACATGCATAATATCATAATACCATATCATGGCATATTATATACATATTATCATCAAATCAGTAAACACACAAACGAACTAAAACCTTTCGCAAGTACCTCTGATGCCATTGTTAGGTTTCGATGCATAAAATGCAGTAGAAACAGTGTTTAAAAACTTTAAAAACCAGAAAAATTGATACACATCGCAGGATCCATGCAAAAAGACAATATTTAATTTGTAGTTAAGATGTTTATCTTAAGAAGATTTATGAAATCTGTTGTCTAATGGAGGTCCAAGCTTTCAACAATCACCATGTATCCCGTCACGAAACGATCTACGCCTTGAAGGAATCCACACAAATAATCGAATGGAGGATGAGCATGTACTAGCACTCATAAATCAGAAGCCGCCTTTTCTCTCTCTTTTCTCTCAAGCTACTAGGTTTTGTGTTTTATCTTATAAAAACGTAAAATCCTAGTTGAGGCTTAATAAGATATTATAAAGGCAAGAGAAAAAGACTTTTAACCCTAAGCTAATTTAGAGTTTTAATTGTTAGATATATTTGTGATGTCATGTCTAATCTGATTTGTTTAGTTTCAGAACTTACTATCAGAACTTAACTGGAAATCAGAACTTACTGAAGACAGGAAATTATCAGAACTTAAGCCATCAGAACTTACATCAGTACTTAAGTGCGGATACACCTCAGGGTTGAAAAGAGGCTAATTTACAAGAGAGGATCTGGATTAAACAAAAGAAGATATGTTTGGAAAGATATACAGCTAAAGGACTACAGTAGAGAATCTCTGATTGATGTATTTTAGGAAACAGAACATATCATATCAATTAGAGATATCTTGTAACTGTGTAGTATATATACACAGATTAGGGTTTACACTATATGTGTTATCATTCATGAGAATATTATTTATTGTAACCCTAGCAGCTCTTAGTGATATCATACATCACTGAGAAAGTAGATTAAACCTATTGTAACAGAGTATGATATATTAAATAAACTTGTTTTATGTTACATACTTGTGTTTATAATCGAATTGATTGTAGATACTATATTCAACCCCCTTCTATAGTATCATTGAGGCCTAACAAGTGGTATCAGAGCCAATCTGTTAAGCTTACAAATAGTTAAGATCCAAACAAACAAGCAATCATGTCTGATCAATCAAAAACACAAGACTCTCCAGAACCTGCAAAGATTCAACCCATTCAAAACACCAGTAGATATGAAACCACTCAGGGTGTCTGAGTACCCTGTATGGAGTGTGAAGATGGCCATGTTTCTGGAAGCTACAGATCCATAATATTTATACAAAATTTATGATGGTCCACACAAGCCCACAAAGCTTTCTGTTGCAGTTGGGAATGAGCCACAGAAGATGATTCACAAAGAAAAGAGAGAACTCACCACTGAATACATCTTTTCAATAGGCAAGGATGCAAAAGTAAGACACTTGCTTCATAGTGCACTTGACAATGTCATTTCAAACAGGGTGATTGAATGCAAGACTGCAAAAGAAATCTGGGATGCAATGGAAGTGAGATGTCAAGGAACCAATGCTATAAAAAAGAACATGAAGACAATACTCACACAAGAGTATGAGCACTTTGACTCAAAATCTGATGAGTCACTAACTGATACATATGACAGATTCACAAAGCTGTTGAATGATCTGTCACTAGTGGATAAGGAATATGATCCAGAAGATTCAAATCAAAAATTCCTACTAGCTCTTCCTGAAAAGTGGGATTTGAAAGCTACTACAATAAGAGACAACTATGAACTTGTTGATATGTCTCTTGATGAAATCAATGGGATGCTCAAGACTCATGAACTTGAGATGGAACAAAGAAAGAAGGGGCATGGAGGGAAGTCTAAGGCAGTTTCTTTAAAGACTGAAGAAAAGCCAATTGTCTCTAGGAAGGCAAAAGGAAAGGCTCTCATCATACAGTCTGATTCAGAGTCATCAGATTTTGATGATGATGATTTAGAACTTGAAAATTTATTTGAAGTGGATGTTGATGCAGAGATTATGCAACTGTGTGCTCTTATGGTGAAGGATATCACAAAGATAGCCTACAAGAAATTCAGAAAGGGTAAGAAGTTTTCCAGGATAGGTGGAAGTTCTGACAAGAAAGGGTTCAGAAAGACTGAAGACAAAGGAGGAAAGTCTGACAGAGGAGACAACTCAAATGTCAAATGCCACAGTTATGGTGAAAGAGGCCACATATCTCCTGATTGCAAGAAAGGAAAAGATGATAAAGGCCATGCACTTATCACAAAGAAGAAAAACTGGGCAGACACTTCAGAATCTGAAGAAGAGGTAAACTATGCCTTAATGGCAATTGTTGATAGCAGTTCTGATGCTGCTGAATTAAAGGCACCTCTATCAACTCTTGCTCTTTTTATACAGAAGATATTACTGAGTTAAGATTATTTCTGAAAAACATTTATATTAGCTACAGAGATCAGACTTTAGAGAATGAAAGATGAAAATCTAAAAATCTAAAGTACAAAAATAGAAATAGCTATCTTGAAGAAGAATTAGTCAGGATGAACAATATTCAGACAGAGAGAGATAATGTTGTGTATGTTAAGAATGAATTGCTTAAACAGAATGATTATCTAAAAACTGAATTAGAAAAAGAAAGAGAAATCATCAAGACTTGGACTAACTCAGGAAAAACAACTCAAAATATTCTAAGTAGTGGAAACTGGAAAGAGGGGTTAGGTTATAAAGATAGTAAAAGTAAGAAAGGGACTTTGCCAATTAAGCCAATTGCTATCAAACAGATTGTAAAGCCAAAGGTAAATCCTGTTAAATTTGTTGCAAAAACTATTGTGTCTAATTCTGAAGAGATGAAAGACTCTAAAACAGAAGTCAAAGAAAAGTCAACTTCTGACAAATCAAAACAGGATAAACCAGCTTTGGTGAACATTGGCTTAATGACAAAGAAGCAGATTAAGTATAAGCTGAAAGAGATTAAAAATGTGAACAAGGTAAAGAAAGCTAGGAAAAATAGGAATGGAAAGAAAGGTGTGAATAAAAGTAATAATTATATTCCTGTTCCTAATGCTCCTAGAAAGAAATGCTATAATTATGGAAACTCTAACCATCTTGCTTCTTTTTATAGGAAAAATAAAGATATAAACTCCTTACCTCCTAGATCAGGAGTTAAGAGTCAGTCTGTAAGGTTTAAACCATAAAATCCTTATTTTCATTGTGGTAGTTTATGGCATTCTATTTATACTTGTAAGAGATATCACAGTTTGTACTATAATTATTATGAAATAAAACCTTCTTTAAAGAAAGTTAGTGTAATTCCTTCTAGTGTAAATTCTGATGCAAAGTCTGATATAAGTCTGATAAAAAGCATGTTAGCATAAACTCTGAAACTAAATCCGCTGCAAATACTAATAAACTTAACAAGGCCAAAGGATCCAAGCAAGTCTGGGTCCTTAAAACTAATCAATAGTGGTCTTTGTGATTGCAGGGCAACAGGAAAAACAACCTGGTTCTGGACAGTGGATGTTCATGACATATGACTGGAATTAAAGCCCTGCTATCAGACTTTGTGGAGAAAGCTGGCCCAGGAGTTTCTTATGGAGATGGAAACATGGGAAAGACTCTGGGATATGGCAATATCAATCTTGGGAATGTCATAATTGAATCAGTAGCTCTTGTCTCAGGACCTAAACACAATCTTCTAAGTGTGAGTCAAATCTGTGACAGAGGTTATCATGTGGATTTATTTGAGGAACACTGTAAAGTTGTAAGTAATTCTACAGGTAAAGTGGTTCTGAAAGGTTACAGACATGGTAACATATATGAAGCCAGACTTTCAATAAATTCTGATGGTTCTGCAATCTTTCTATTAAGCGGAGCATCAATTGAAGAAAGCTGGAATTGGCACAAGAGACTCTATTATTTAAATTTCAACAACTTAAATGAGCTAGTAAAGAAAGATCTTGTGAGAGGACTGCCAAAATCAATATTTGCTCCTGATGGTCTTTGTGACTCATGTCAAAAGGCAAAACAAAGAAAATCTTCATTCAAGAGCAAAACTGAATCCTCAATTCTTGAGCCTTATCACTTACTGCATGTTGATCTATTTGGTCCAGTCAATGTCATGTCTATTGCAAAGAAGAAATATGTTATGGTTATAGTGGATGAGTTCACAAGATACACTTGGGTGTACTTCTTGCACAAGAAGAATGAAACTGCATCTACTCTAACAGATCAGGTCAGAAAGCTAGATAAGTTAGTCAAAGATTCTGTTAAAATAATAAGAAGTGATAATGGCACCGAGTTCAAGAATTCAATCATGGAAGAGTTCTGCAAAGAGCATGGAATAAAGCAGGAATTTTCTGCACCTGGAACTCCAAAGCAGAATGGAGTTGTAGAAAGAAAGTACAGGACTCTTATTGAAGCTGCACGAACTATGCTTGATGAAGCAAAACTACCAACCTATTTTTGGGCTGAAGCTGTGTAGACTGCTTGTTTTACACAGAATGCTACACTCATAAACAAGCATGGAAAACACCATATGAGATGGTGAAGAAAAAGAAGCCAAATCTGAAATACTTTCATGTATTTGGATGCAAGTGTTTTGTTCTTAAGACTCATCCTGAACAGCTGTCAAAATTTGATCTAAAAACTGATGAAGGAATTTTTGTTTTATATCCACTTTCCACAAAAGCCTTCAGAGTCTACAATTTAAGAACAAGGGTTATCATGGAATCTATCAATGTATCTTTTGATGATAAAAAGATTACTGGACTTGAAGATTTCAATGATCATGATCAGTTGAGATTTGAAAATGAAGATGTAAATTCTGATTCTGTAAATTCTGATGACCTAAATCCTGATCCTGTAAGTTCTGACAGGTTAAATTCTGATATCATTGAAACTGTGGTAACTGCTACAAAGGAAAATGCACATATTCAGGGGGAGCAAACTGATGATCATACCACACCTCATGACTCTCAAGAAGCATTACAACCAATCACTGGCTCTTCAAGTTCTGATTCATCAAGTTCTGATGAGTCAAATTCTGACAATTCTGGAAACTCTAATTCTTCAATTCCTGAAGGATCCAATTCAAATTCTGGAATCTCAGAGAGCATAACTTCAGGGGGAGCATCAGAAAATGCTAATGGAGACAGCATGGATCATGGGGGAGGATGCAGTTCTAGAGATCAACTTCCATCTGTAAGGAAGTGGACTAAATCACATACACCTTACTTAATAATTGGAGATCCTGAAGCAGGTGTCAGAAATAGAATAACAACAACAAATAAATGTCTCTATCATTCCTTTCTATCTCAGACTGAACCAAAGAAAGTGGAATAAGCTCTTCAAGATGCTGATTGGGTGCAAGCAATGCAGGAAGAGTTAAATGAATTTGAAAGAAATAAAGTCTGGACCCTAGTGCCAAGGCCAAAGAGCAGATCAATTGCTGGTACAAAATGGGTGTTCAGAAATAAAACTGACAGTGATGGCATAATTACAAGAAATAAAACAAGGCTGGTTGCTAAAGGTTACTCTCAACAGGAGGGTATTGACTATGATGAAACATTTGCTCCAGTTGCTAGATTGGAAGCCATAAGAATCGTTTTGGCTTATGTTGCTCACAAGAAGTTCAAAGTCTTTCAAATGGATGTGAAAAGTGATTTTCTCAATGGAGAATTGGAAGAAGAGGTATATGTTGAACAACCTTCAGGCTTTGTAGATCCAAAATTTCCAAATCATGTCTACAGGCTTGACAAAGCACTTCATGGCCTTAAGCAAGTTTCTAGAGCATGGTATGAGACTCTGGCTCAATTTCTTCTGGAAAGTGGATATAACAGAGGCACAATTGACAAGACTTTATTCTACCTCAACCATGGAAAGGACTTACTTTTGGTACAGATATATGTTGATGATATCATCTTTGGCTCTACAAATACAAAATTTTGTGAAAGATTTTCCAAGTTAATGCAGTCAAGATATCAAATGAGTATGATGGGAGAAGTTAGCTATTTTCTGGGACTTCAAGTCAAGCAAACTGAAGAAGGTACTTTTATCAGTCAATTCAAATACACCAGAAATCTACTCAAAAAATTTGGAATGCAAGACATTTCTACTGCATCAACTCCCATGGCCACTGCCACCAAGTTAGATAAAGATACTGGAGCATCAGTAGATATTACTAACTACAGAGGTAGGATTGGCTCTTTACTCTATTTAACTGTAAGTAGACCAGATATCATGTATGCTACCTGTCTTTGTGCAAGATTTCAGGCTGATCTAAGAGAACCTCATCTAATAGTTGTGAAAAGAATTTTCAAGTACCTCAAGGGTACAGCTGATATAGGATTGTGGTATCCTTGGGAATCAGATTTTAAGCTAATAGGTTACTCAGATGCAGATTTTGCAGGATGCAAAATAGACAGGAAAAGCAATAGTGGAAGCTGCCAATTTCTTGGAGGCAGATTGGTTTCTTGGTTTAGCAAGAAATAGAAATCAATTTCCACATCAACTGCAGAAGCAGAATATATTGTTGCAGGAAGCTATTGCGCACAGATTTTTTGGATTAAGAATCAGTTACTGGACTATGGATTAGAATTTTCTAAAATACCCATTTACTGTGATAATCAAAGTGCTATTGCAATGACAAGAAATCCAGTTCAACATTCAACGATAAAGCACATCAACATTAGGTACCATTTCATAAGGGAACATGTGATGGAAGGTACAGTGGAATTGCATTTTGTTCCAACAGATCAACAACTAGCATATATCGTCACCAAACCACTATGTGAAGCTACTTTTACAAGACTGGTAAATGAACTTGGAATGGTTTCAGGTTCTTTCTCAAAATCTGTTTAGTTTTTGTTCTCATACATCAGTCTTTATGATCAGTGTTTACAGATTTTCTTATCTCAATGTAATATGTGCTTAAATTGTAATATGTTAAACACTACTTATTATCTGATGTGATTCTATAAACTCTGAAAGTGTTTTGAATGTTCTGTGACTATTCAATCCAATGAGGATTATCTTGTTAGATGCTGACTTAGTAGTCTTTAACAAACTACGTATCCCATGTTTGAATTAGTTATTTATGTGGAAATCAATAACACAAGCAAATTCTTATTTTAATCTTAGTCAAATTTACTTTCTGTATCTTATTACTAAGTCACAAACTACATTATTGCTTCTTATCTGTCAAATTCTGATGTCAGTAAATCTTAAGGATGAACTACATGCTTGATAAGCCTCACTTATCTAAAAAAAATTGAAATCAGGTACTCTTTTGAGATCTAGAGTAATTTATGTGAAAGGGAAGATCCAAGTGCATTGCTGGTATTAAGTAATATACATTAGAAAAGCAAATTAATTTTTTTGGTGACTTTTCACATTCTCTAATTACTGGAGAAATATTCTGATAAAAAATATTAATTCTGATGGCAGTTGTAACTCATTTACACTGAGAAGCCCTTGTCAAAAGAATTTCAAAAGATGCATAAAATAAGCACAAACAATTGAGGTGGATTATTGCATAACTTTATTCTACAGTAGACTTCACAATTCAAAATAGATTTTAAGCATTTTTCTTAGTTATGCCTTTCTAAGATATACTGAAGTTTATCAGACTTTAATCTTTATCTGATCATTTGCACATACACACACTATCACTCCATATGAATGATGAAAATTACTGTGGTGATTAAGTTATTTCTGATAAATAGTTAAGTATTATTTGTAAAAATTCTGAGGATAAGTTCTGATTATGTTCTGATGATTAAACTCAGAAGAAACCAGTTAGTATTTGTGTGAAGAAACACAGAAACAGACATTCACTTTTTGAGTACAGAAGCCATGTTCTGATGACCGTTAAATTCTGATAATAGTCAAGTTCTGATGCAAATCCTGATGCTTGCATGGCATTATTTATTTACTTGACTTATTTTCGGTATTTACTGTAACGGTTATATTTCTCAGAAAAATAATTAGGTGAGATAAAAATAGTCATAATCATTTGTTAGTGGGTTGCGTGTTGATTTTGGTATGTGCATGTGTGCAATAATTACTGCATGTTTATCGTGCCCACTATTTATGTTTTGACTGATTACACGCTGCCAAGTGTAAAGCTGCCGGTTCTAATTCACAAAAGAGACGTTACCATGTGCAGAGTATAAATATCAGAGATAAAATATTATATAATCTTTTACCCACTCTTTTACTCTATTCTCTCTCTCTCTCTCTCTCTCTCTCTTATTTTCTTACTCTCTTATTTTTTGACGTTTTCTTACAGGCATTTTATCAAACACTTTGCAAACACAAAATTTTCACTTGATTTTTCAACAAAAATGGCACCAAAGGATGTTATTTTTAATGGAGCTAAGTTTGTCCCAAACAACTACTCTGCTATCTTGAACAAGGATGAAGCTCCTTCAGAACTTCACTTTGTTCAGGATTTCTTGGCTCACAGTGAGATTGAGTATGCTCTGACCCAACCTCAAGCAATCTATGGTAAACAAGTGTTGGAGTTCTGGAAGACTAGAATCTATGATGATGGAGGTGAAATTGGGTCTCCAAGCATCATCTTCTCATCAGGAGAAGATGAGTATGTGGTAAATGTTACTACAGTGAGGCAGGCTCTTCATCTGCCTGTAAACTGCACTTATAACTCAGCACCTGGAGAATCTGTTCTTCAGAACATGATGGCAAGCTTGGGATATGAGAAAAGATTTGTCCAAGCTAGGACAGTTGAAGAGGCCTTACATCAGGAGGGAATGGAGCTTCTTCTTTGATTGCATCACAAAGATTTTTGCTAACAAATGCTCCGATTTTGATGCCATTCCAATCATGAGTCAACAAATAGGTTATGCACTTCTTAATCAGACTCATTTTGATTATGCATCTGTTGTGTTAGGCTATATTGGTGACAGAATGAAGGAAGATGCAAATGTAGTATATTTTGCTAGGTTCCGTCAATTAATTTATAGTTATTGTTGTTCTGATAAGCCACAAGTGTTCAGTGACCTAATGGAACCTTTTAAGATATATAAAAGGGCATTTACTGACTTGTTATCAGCTGATAACAAGAAGGAAGTACTAAGACCTCTCCAAATACCCCAATTTGTCAAACAGTTCTTAGTTAACACTATCCCAGACACTTACACAACCATATTCCCTGATGTAGCACCATCACAACCATCCACTACTCAACAACCACAGTCTACCTCACAACCACCAACATCAGCACCTGTTGTTAGCACTTCACAGTCCAGACCCAAATCCGAAACTAAACCAACCTCTGGTACTTCTCAAAAGGTGCCAGTTGTAAAATCTGACACATCCTCCAGACCCAAAACCTCAAGAGTTAAATATGTTCCTCAATCTTCACCAAGGAGAAAGAGAAGGCTGATTCTGAGAGATGAATCAGATGAGGAAGAACAGGTTCAGGTTCCTGCATCAGAACCTGTGACAGAAGAAGCTGAAGAGTCAACTCTTCAGAAGGAGAAAGCAGCTGAAGCTTCTTGCATTCAAAAAAGAAAGAGGTCTTCACATTCTGATACAGATCATGTCACCCCTCCATCTAGAAAATCAAAATTGAGGAAGACAAAAACAGGTATGCATCTTGCACACATTCAATCTGAGTATATTGCAGATGCTGAGGAAGGGGATCAGGAATCTCTTATCTCATCAGAACCTATTGTGATTGAAGCCCTACCAGCACCTGAAGAAGTTCTGATTCAGGAATCTGAACTTCCTGAAGTCCACAGATCAGAACCTGTACAAGAATCTGTGATTTCTCCACCTTACTCTCCAATCAAAGCTACAGAAGATATTGAAGAACAAGAGACAAATCCTGAAATAGATATTCATAATTTGAATATAACTACTGTTCTATATCTGGAAGCTCTAACTACAAAACAGCCAACTCCTGTTACATCTCCAATTTTACAGGCTTAGATACCTACAACACCAATTCTTGATCTTGGAACTGAAGATCAGAATTTAGACAAAGCTGATTCAGAGTCTCCTACAGCCACATACACCTTGGTGTTATCTAAAGATGAGGAGATTCTAGCAAGTTCTGGAGAGTCAACTCCAGTAAACACTAGAGTGCCTACAGAAAAGGAGGCATTATTCCAGTTTAAGGAAGAAGTTGCTCCAGTTCTATGGGAGGAAACCTTTAGAGGGGTTGAGTGGATGCATAAATGGAATGATACTAATTTTATTCCCAGCCCACATGTTCTGACAGAATATGTTTCAAAAGTTGATGAGTTGCTGACAAGTTTTGACTTCAAGCATCAACTAAAGATCACTGCTCTCAGTACAAGAACTCTACAAGGTCAACACTCCAAGACTCATGTAAAGGTTGATAAACTTCAGGAAATAGCTGATAAGCTAGACATGATGCACAAACTAGACAAGAAGAGGTTATTAGACCAATTTAAGAAAAAATGGAGGCTATTGAGCTTGTTCAAACCAAGCAGCAGGCCCAACTGGATGAGGTATTACAAAATCAAGCTGCTCAACAGACTCAGTTAAATGAGATCTGTTAGATATATTTGTGATATCATGTCTAATGATGATTTGTGTTTAGTTTTCAGATCTTAACTAACATGACAAATCAGGACTTAACTGGAAATCAGTACTTATATTAAAGTCGGAACTTAAGTTATCAGAACTTAAGTTATCAAAAGATATTTATCAGGAGATAATATCAGGACATAAGGAGACTTTCAGATAAGGAAGGCGGCTAATTGAAAGGAAAGAAGATCGAGACTAAAACAAGAAGAGATATGCATGGAGAAGATTTCTATGAAGAATAGAATACTTGGAAGAAAAGATAACTAGTTGATATATTTTAGGATGCAGAATCATATTCGATATCAATTAGAAGATTATCTTGTAACTGTGTGTCTATATAAACACAGCATAAGGTTTACACTATATGTGTTATCTTATTCGAGAATATTGTTCATATAACCCTAGCAGCTCTCGTGATATTTGTTCATCACTGAGAGAGGACGGTTCCATTATAATACTGTTTTATTAATAAGATTATTTTGTGTTTTATACTTATGTTTTTAATTCGATTTAATTATGCTAGACACTGTATTCAACCCCCTTCTACAGTGTGTGTGACCTAACAAGTGGTATCAGAGCAATCTGTTAACATACATACAGTAAAGATCTAAAAACAATCATGTCTGAAGAAACACAAACTCCAACCAATCCCACCAAAACTGAAGAAACTCCAAAGACTCAAATCCATAATCGATATGAGACTATTAGGGTCCCCATACTGAAACCTTCTGAGTATCCCATATGGAAGGTGAGGATGTCTATGTTTTTGGAAGCTACAGATCCAGAATACCTTGACAGAATTAATGAAGGACCACATAAGCCAACCAAGTTCTCTGTTGTAGTTGTAGATCAGCCATCACAGACTGTACAAAGGAGAAAATTGAATATACAGCTGAAGATATCTCATCTATTGCAAAGGATGCAAAGGTAAGACATTTGATGCATAGTGCCATTGATAATGTAATGTCAAACAGGGTAATTAACTGCAAGACTGCAAAAGAGATATGGGATGCCTTGGAGACAAGATGCCAGGGAACTGATTCAATTAAGAAGAACAGGAGGACTATACTCACTCAAGAGTATTAGCACTTTGACTCAAAACCTGATGAGTCATTAACTGGTTTATATGACAGATTTGTCAAACTCTTGAATGATCTGTCACTGGTGGATAAGGAATATGATCTTGAGGATATTGATCTTAAATTCCTTTTAGCTCTTCCTGAAAGTTGGGATTTGAAGGCAACTACTATAAGAGACAACTATGCTCTTGATGAAACTACTCTTGATGAAATTTATGGTATGCTCAAAACTCATGAACTTGAGATGGATCAAAGAAGCAAGAGGCATGGGAGAAAGTCAAGGACAGTTGCTCTTAAGGCTGAGGAGGAATCCCCTAAAGTGGTTATCTCAAAGAAAGGCAAAGGAAAGGCTCTCATCACAAAGTTTGATACTGAGTCATCAAGTTCTGATAGTGATGAGGATTCAGAAACTAAAAGTCTATCTGAGATGGATGCTGATGAAGAGATGATGAAATTGTGTGCTCTTACGGTGAAGGGTATCACAAAGATAGCTTACAGGAAATTCAGAAGGGGAAATAAGTTTTCCAGGAAAAGTGGAAGTTCTGATAAGAAGGGATTCAGAAAATCTGAAGGCAAAGCTGGAAAGTTTGACAGAGGAGATTACTCAAATGTTAAATACTACAATTGTGGTGAGAAAGGCCACATATTTCCTGACTACAAGAAAGGAAAAGGTGACAAAGGAAAGGCACTTGTCACAAAGAAGAAAAGCTGGACAGACACTTCAGATTTTGAAAGTGAGGTGAACTATTCTTTGATGGTAAATGTTGATAGCAGTTCTGAAGCTGCTGAGTTAAAGGTACCTCAAATAACTTATGCTTTTCATACTGAAGATATTACTGAGTTGAGAAGATATCTTAAAACCATGTTCATTAGTTATAGAGATCAAACTTTTACATGTGAAAGGTTAAATTCTGAAAATTTGGTTTTTAAGAAAAGGAATGACTATTTAGAAAAGGAGTTAGTTATGTTCCATCAAACTCAGAAAGAAAGAGATGATGTTTTTTATGTTAGAGATGAAGTGTTAAAATTGAATCAATCTCTAAAAACTGAGTTAGAAAAGAAAAGAGAGATTATCAGGACTTGGACTAACTCTGGAAGAACAACTCAGAATTTGTTAAGTAGTGGAAACTGGAAAGAGGGCTTAGGTTATGGAGATGATAGGAATAATAAAGGAACTGTAGAAATTGAGCCTATAGTTGTTAAACAAAATCCAAAGTAAATCCTGTTAAGTTTGTAGCTGTAAAGTCTAATATTGATAAATCAGAAGTTAAATAGAAATTAACTTCTGACATACCAAAACAGGATAAGCCAACTGAAGTTAACATAGGCTTAATGACAAAGAAGCAGCTTAATTATAAGCTGAAAGAGATTAAGAATGTAAACAAGGTAAAGCCACCTAGGAACAATAGGAATGTAAAGGAAGGTGTGAATAAAAGCAATGATTATAAGCCTGTTCCTAATGCTCATAGAAAGAAATGTTATAACTGTGGAAATTCTAACCATCTGGCTTCTTTTTGCAGGAAAAATAAAAACATAAACTCCTTACCTTCAAAATCAGGAGTTAAGAGTCAGTCTGTTAGATATAGGCCACAAAATCCTTGTTTTCATTGTGGTAGTTTATGGAATTCCATTTATACTTGTAAGGAATATCATAGCTTGTACTATGATTATTATCAAATAAAACCTTCTTTAAAGAAAGTTAGCATTATTCCTTCTAGTGTAAGTTCTGATGCAAAGTCTGATACTGATAGTGTAAATGTTAATAAGAAAAATGTTAACATAAACTCTGATGTTAAATCTGCTGCAAATGTTAACAAACTTAATAAGGCCAAAGGATCCAAGCAAGTCTGGGTCCTTAAAACTAATCATTAGTGGTCTTTGTGATTGCAGGGCAACAGGAAAAATATCCTAGTTCTGGACAGTGGATGTTCAGGACATATGACTGGAAATAAAGCCCTGCTATCAAACTTTGTGGAGAAAGTTGGCCCAGGTGTTTCTTATGGAGATGGCAACATGGGAAAAACTCTAGGATATGGCAATATCAATCTTGGGAATGTCATCATTGAAAAAGTACCTCTAGTCTCAGGACTTAAACACAATCTGTTAAGTGTTAGTCAAATCTGTGACAGAGGTTATCATATGGATTTCTTTGAAGAACACTGTGAAGTTGTAAGAAAATCTACAGGAAAAGTTGTTCTGAAAGGATACAGGCATGGTAACATTTATGAAGCCAAGCTTTCAACAAGTTCTGATGGTTCTGCAATCTGTATGTTAAGTAGAGCATCAATTGAAGAAAGCTGGGACTGGCACAAGAAACTCTCTCATTTAAATTTCAGCAATATAAATGAACTAGTCAAGAAAGATCTTGTGAGAGGACTGCCAAAATCAGTATTTGCTCCTGATGGCCTTTGTGATTCATGTCAAAAGGCAAAACAAAGAAAATCATCATTCAAGAGCAAGACTGAATCTTCAATTCTTGAGCCATATCACCTACTACATGTTGATCTATTTGGTCTAGTGAATGTCATGTTTATTACAAAAAAGAAATATGTTATGGTCATAGTAGATGAGTTTACCAGATACACATGGGTGTATTTCTTGCACATAAAAAGTGAAACTTCATCTATTTAGATTGATCATGTCAAACAACTGGATAAATTGGTTAAAGACTGTGAAAATCATAAGAAGTGATTATGGCATTGAGTTCAAGAATTTGATTATGGAAGAGTTCTTCAAAGACCATGGAATCAAGCAGGAGTTCTCTGCTCCTGGAACTCCACAGAAAAATGGAGTTGTTGAAAGAAAGAATAGAACTCTTATTAAAACTGCACGAACTATGCTTGATGAAGCAAAGTTACCAACCTATTTTTGGGCTGAAGCTGTGCAGACTGCTTGTTTTACTCAGAATGCAACACTTATCAACAAGCCTGGAAAGACACCATATGAGATGGTGAAGAAAAAGAAGCCAAATCTGAAGTACTTTCATGTATTTGGATGCAAGTGTTTTGTTCTTAAGACTCATCCTGAACAACTATCTAAATTTGATCTAAAAGCTGATGAAGGAATTTTTGTTGGATATCCACTTTCCACAAAAGCCTTCAGAGTCTACAATTTAAGAACAAGGGTTGTCATGGAATCTATCAATGTCTCTTTTGATGATAAGAAGAATACTGGACTTGAAGATTTCAATGATCATGATCAGCTGAGATTTGAGAATGAAGCTTTAAATTCTGATTCTGTAAACTCTGATAGTCTGAATCCTGATATTGCAAACTCTGATGGGTTAAACTCTGATGTTATTGAAACTGTGGTAACTATGTCAAAGGAAAATGCACCTGTGCAGGGGGAGCATATTGAAGATCCAACCACATCTCAAGAAGCATCAGAACTAAGAACAGGCTCTTCAAGTTCTGATTCATCAAGTTCTGATGGGGCAAGTTCTGATAATTCTGGAAACTCAAATTCTGATTCATCAAGTTCTGATGGGCCAAATTCTGATAATTCTAGAAACTCAAATTCTGAAGGATCCAACTCAGAGAGCATAATTTCAGGGGGAGCATCAGAGAACATTGATGGAGACAACATGGATCATGGGGGAGCATCCAGTTCTAGAGATAATATTCCATCTGCAAGGAAGTGGACTAAAGCACATACACCTGACTTAATAATTGGAGATCCTGAAGCAGGTATAAGAACTAGGACAACAACATCAAATGAATGTCTCTATCACTCTTTTCTTTCTCAGAATGAACCAAAGAAAGTAGAAGAAGCTCTTCAAGATGCTGATTGGGTGCAAGCAATGCAGGAAGGGTTAATAAATTTGAAAGAAATAAAGTCTGGACCCTAGTGCCAAGACCAAAAAACAGATCAGTTGTTGGTACAAAGTAGGTGTTCAGAAACAAAACTGATAGTGATGGCATAATTACAAGGAATAAAGCAAGGCTTGTTGCAAAAGGATATTCTCAACATGAGGGAATTGATTATGATGAAATATTTGCACCAGTTGCTAGATTGGAAGCCATAAGGATATTTTTGGCTTATGCTGCTCATAAAAAGTTTAAAGTCTTTCAAATGGATGTGAAAAGTGTTATTCTTAATGGAGAATTGGAAGAAGAAGTATATATTGAACAACTTCCAGTTTTATAGATTCAAAATTTCCTCATCATGTCTACAGACTTGATAAAGCACTTTATGGCCTTAAGCAAGCTCCAAGAGCATGGTATGAGACATTAGCTCAGTTCTTCTGGAAAGTGGATTCAACAGAGGGACTATTGATAAAACTTTATTCTATCTCAACCATGGAAAGGACTTACTTTTGGTACAGATATATGTTAATGATATCATTTTCAGTTCTACAAATGACAGACTTTGTAAAAGGTTTGCCAAGCTAATGCAGTCAAGATATCAAATGAGTATGATGGGAGAACTTAGCTATTTTCTGGGCCTTCAAGTCAAGCATAATGAAGAAGGAACTTTTATTTGTCAATCTAAGTACACTAGAAATTTGCTGAAGAAATTTGGAATGCAAGATTGTTCAAGTGCATCCACTCTTATAGCCACTGCAACAAAATTGGATAAGGATACTCGTATATCAGTAGATATTACTGATTACAGAGGTATGATTGGCTCATTACTCTATCTAACTGCAAGTAGACCTAATATCATGTACGCTACCTGTCTTTGTGCAAGATTTCAAGCAGAACCAAGAGAACCTCACTTAACAGCTGTGAAAAGAATTTTCAAGTACCTTAAGGGTACAGCTGATCTGGGATTGTGGTATCCTAAATAATCAGACTTTAATCTAATAGGTTACTTAGATGCAGATTTTGCAGGATGCAAAATTGACAGGAAAAGCACAAGTGGAAACTGCCAATTTCTTGGAGGCAGATTAGTTTCTTGGTTTAGCAAGAAACAAAAGTCAATTTCCACATCAACTGCAGAAGCAGAATACATTGCTGCAGGAAGCTGTTGTGCACAGATTCTTTGGATGAAGAATCAGTTACTGGATTATGGGTTAGAATTTTCTAAAATCCCTATTTACTGTGATAATCAAAGTGCCATTGCTATGACAGGTAATCCAGTTCAACACTCAATGACAAAGCACATCAGCATAAGGTAACACTTCATAAGGGAACATGTGATGGAAGGTACAGTGGAATTGCACTTTGTTCCAACAGATCAACAACTAGCAGATATCTTCACAAAACCACTGTGTGAAGCTACTTTTACAAGATTGGTAAATGAACTTGGAATGGTTTCAGGTTCTTTCTCTAAATCTGCTTAGTTTATGTTCTGATACATCAGACTTTATGATCAGTATTTATAGATTTTACTATCTTTGTGTATTTTGTGCTTAAATTGAAATTTTCTAAGTGCTGATTGTTGTCTGATGTGAATTTCTAAACTCTGATAGTGATATGAATGTTTCTGTGACAATTCAATCCAATGAGGATAACTGTGTTAGATGCTGACTTAGTAGTCTTTAATATACTAAAGATCCCATGTTTGAAGTACTTGTTTATGTGGAAATCTTTTAACACAAGCAAATTCTGATACTGAGCTTGGTTAAGTTTACTTTGTGTATCTTATTACTAAGTCAAAAACTAGAATAGTGATTCTTATCTGTTAAGTTCTGATGTTGGTAAATCTTATGGATGTACTAAGTGCTGATAAGCCTCACTTAACAAAAGAAAAAGAAAAAGAAAAGAAATAAATATCAGTACTCCCTTAAGATCTATAGAAAAATGTATGTGGAAGGGAAGACCCAAGTGCATTGCTGGTATTAAGTAATATGCATTAGAAAAGCAAAATAAATTTTCTTAGTGACTTTTCACATTCTCTGATTACTGGAGAAATACTCTGATAATAACATAAATTCTGATAAGCAGTCGTCTCACTTACACTGAAAAGCCACTGTAAAAAGGAATTTCAAAAGATGCATAAAATGAGCACAAAACAGTTGAGGTGGACTTATGCATGTACTCATTCTGTAGTGGACTTCAGAGTAATGACAGATTTTGAGCAAAGGTCTGAGTTATGCCTTATTTCTAAGATGTACTGAAGTGAATCAGACTTTACTCTTTGTCTGATATTTAGCTTAATGCACACACTTACACTCCATATGAATGATGAAAATTACTGTGGTGATCAATGTTTTTTTAGATGAACAGTTTAAGTGTCAGTTGCAAAAAATTCTAAGGACAAGTTCTGATGGAAGTTCTGATGATTAAGTTCTGTTGTAACCATATCAGTATTTGTGTGAAGAATTACAGAAATAAACATTCACTTTTTGAGTTAAGGAGCCATATTCTGATGACTTTTAAATTCTGATAATAATCAAATTATGATGCTGACGTGGCAGTATTTATTTACTTGGTTTACTTTTAAGTCAATACTTGAACGGTTATATTTTTCAGAATATTGGACTATGTGAGATAGAGCAGTAATAATCATTTGTTTAGTGGGAACAGTTTCTTTTTGAAAAACTGAATGTGCAAAGTAATCATTACTTATTTATCGTGCCTATTAACTCTTATCTTAACTACTGCATGGCTGATAGGTGTAAGGTCTTTTCCACTTCTCAATAACTGTTGTCACGTAAGTTGTGTAAGTAAAAGAGATAAAAGATTTTCAACTCTTTTATTCACATTTCTATTCTATTCACTCTCTCTCTTTTTCTTATTCTCTCACATACTCTAACGGTTTTCTATACAGACATTTTCTCAAACACCTTTCAGGCACTCTAACTTCTCACTTATTTTTGATGGCGCCCAAGGATTTAATTGTTGATGGAGCCAAGTTTGTACCAAATAACTATGCTGCAATCTTGAATAAGGCTAAAGCTCCATCAGATCTGCACTTTGTGCAAGATTTATTAGCCAATAGTGAGATTTGGTATGCTTTGACCCAACCTTAAACTATTTCAAGCAAACAAGTGTTGACATTTTGGCGAACTGGGTTTTTTGATAATGGTGGTGCTGCTGGTTCGCCAAGCATAATTTTCACATCAGGAGATGTCGAGCATGTGGTTACTCCAGGAGCAGTTCGTAAAGCTCTCCACTTACCTGAAGGTTGTACATTCTCAACAGTGGAGGATCCTGTTTTACAGCAGCTTATGGCCAATCTGGGCTATGAGAAAAGTTTGGGAAAGCTGGGTCAACTGAAAAGATCAAATATCAGAAAGGAATGGAGCTTTTTCTTTGATTGTATCACCAAGGCATTCGCCAATAAATGCTCAAACTTTGATGCTATTCCCATCACGAGTCAGCAAATCAGGTATGCCCTTATCCATCAAACTCATTTTGATTTTGCAAGTGTTGTGCTAGGTTTTATAGGGGATAGGATGACAGGGGATAGGAATGTAGTATACTTTGCTAGATTCTGTCAGCTTTTATATACTTATTGTTGTGTTGATGAAACCCAACCAGCCAGTGATTTAATTTCACCCTTTAAGCTTGCAAAAAGGGCCTTTAATGATTTGTTAAATGCTGACAATAAGAAACAAGTGCTGAGACCCTTACAGATTCCTCAATAAGTAAAACAAATCTTGGTAACTGTTGATCCACAAACTTATACATCTGTTTGTCCTGATGTCCAACCCACCAACTCATCACAACCAACACAACAACCATCAGAATATACCATCTCTCACCAACCTCAAACTCAACCATAACCTTCAGCACATCCAGTGAAGCCTTCTTCTTCAAGAGCAAAGAGGACTAAGATAGTACCTCAGACATAGCAAAAAAGAAGGAGGATAGTTCTGAGAGATGAGTCAGATAATGAGGAACATGTTCCAATATCAGAACTTGTTGTTGTAGAAGCTGAGAAGATCTCTTCTCAGAAAGATACTGAAACTGGGAGTTCTAGGCCCCTCAAAAGGCTTAGAAAGCTAAATTCTGATGATGAAGTTCCCAAAGTCTCTACTTCAGCAAAGAGACTTAAAAAACAAAGAGCCAGGAGAGCTGTAAGTGAATCATCATACTTTGAAGAAATCCTGGAAGCAGCAGCTAAGGAAGGGGGTCAGGAATCTCTGATCCCAACAGAACCGCTCATAATTGAATTATTTCCCACTGCTGAATCAGCTCATAAGTCTCATATTCAAGAACAAGAGGATATTCCAGAGCAAGTGCCCACACCTCCTGTGTCTCCTATTAATGATCCAGTACATGCTGAATATCCAGGTACAAGTGATAAAATAGATATGTACAACTTGGTTGTACCTGATGTTCTATACTTGAAAGCTCCACCCACTCAAGTTACTCCACCAACAACACCACTTCTAGATGCTGATTTCAATGCAGATATTCCAACAACACCAGTTCTGAATCTAGATGATGAAGATCAGATTATAGGTGGGCATCAAAATTTGGATGTTGATCAGAATTTAGTTGCAGATCAGAATTTAGAGGATGATGTTGAAACCTCTATAGCCTCACATACTGTTATTCTATCAGAGGATGTTGATACTGCAGGCTCTGTAAGTTCTGATGTTGATAATGCTGAAATTACTGGTGAAGCTGCTACAAATGTAGATGCTGATGCAGCTGGTCCATCTGGAAATTCACCTCAATAAGCTCCATGCAAAGCTGATCTAATAAAGAAGTTTGTTAGAGATGATGCACCAGTACCTTGGAGTGAAACTCCTAGAGGAAAGGAGTGGACTAAGGAGTGGAACAAAGTTAATTTTGTTCCTACTGAAAAAAAATTCTTGCTGAGCACCTCGTCAAAGCTGATAAAATGCTAATAAATGATGATTTCAAGGTACATCTGAGAGTTACTGCATTGAGTACTAGGCACCTTCAAGGTCAACACTCAATAACTCATGCCAAGATGAACAAAATTCAAGAAACTTTGATTCAGCAAGATATGAATGTCAAATTGGAAAAGAACAGATTTTTTAAGCCAACCTTTGACCGAATTGGGTATATTGAAAAGACTCAGGAGAAGCAATAAGATCAGATTTCTAAAATTTTAAAGAATCAAGATTCTCAGCAAACTCAACTCAATGAGATCCAATCCTCAGTGGAATTGCTTGTCTCTCTTCTTCTACCTGCTGATGCCAAAAAGGGGGAGAAAGTGATTAAGTCCAAATACAAATTTATTCAACCACTAAAGGGTAAGGATGATGGAAATGATGACCATGGAAACTCTGAAAAGGGTAGAGATTATGGTCAAGGTCAAGGTTCTTCATCTAGGAAAGCTGAAACTTCTACACAGAGATCAAGCTCTTATGCTGATAGAAGAATAAGTTCTGGTAAACAAGTTCTGACAAAGCCTGATGTTCCTATACAGGGTGAAAGTCAAGAATCACAGAAGTTTATGCAGACATTGAAGCTTAAGGGGAAGGAAACAACAGTTTACTATCAAGACCCTAAGTTACAGAAGGTGGATGGAGAAATTTCAAAAAGACTATTTCTCAAAGAAAATCCAGGAATGGACTTTGAAAGTCTAAAGGAAGAAGAAGCCAGACTTAAAGCAGAAAATGTCACATCCAAGTCTAAAGCTTTTATTGTTGAAAAGAAACTTCCAAAGCCTAAGGGTATTGTGATTAAGGAGAAGACAAATTCCGAGGCAACCAAAGCCAAATCACAAGTGGAGGTAAATCCGCGATCCAAGGGCAAAGCAAAAATTGATGAACCTGTAAAGGTATACATGCCAATCATGGATGAAGAAATAATTAATGATAAAGATACTAGTCTGATTTTGAAGAAAAAGGATATTCAAACAACCTCTGACAGAGCTCATGTTGTTCAAGATCAGGACTTAGGAAAATATGATATTACAGTGAAGCAAGCAATCTCTAACATAGCTCAAGTTGGCTTGATATCAGAAGATAAAGAAAAGGAAACCTCTGACATTGGTCATGTTAAACCTTCAAAGATGCTACTATCAGGATTCACAAAAGCTCAACAGACTCAACCTTTGAAGACTACATCAAATGATTTTGAAGCAAGAGTTGTTCAAGGAAAGAAAGCAAGAGACAAATCAGGATTGGGTAGTTCTGATGAAAGAAGAATACACAACACTACCAATGATCCAACTTCCTTAAGTGAACCAGGAGTAGGAGCAACTCCTGAAAGATTGATCAACTTGAATTTGTATAAATGGTTTACCACTCTATTTTGAAAGAAGATATCATGTTATACTTTATGACAGATGGGAGGGTATTCCAGATCAGGAAGAATGCTATTCCATTGAAGTATTTTGAAGAACTGGAACATGTTCTATTTCTACTTCAAGTGAAAAATAGATCAACAGATGGTGCTACATGTTATTTAAAATCAAATATTCAAAGACAGAAGAGGCTTTACTCTGTAAAGTCTGACAGCCCATATTGTCCTAAGTACAGATCTCACAGTAGAGATATTGTTGAAATGAAGCCTAATACTGTTAAAATCATCACTGCATTTTCTGGTATTAAGGGACTTGAATTCAATCTAGAGTCTGATAAATCCTATATCATCAGACTGGATCAAGATATAAGAAAAGCTAAAATAAATGATCTCGGGGCTGCTATCTTTCAAACTGGTGAAGATACAGTTGAACTGAAAAATGCTAAAAGGAGGATGGTCAATGAACTTGAATATGCTGAGAGAACACTTTTGAAGAACTATCTCAGAACAACTCCTGACATCAAAGAGATCAGAAATTGAAGCCAAGTCAAAGATCTACAACTGCTTAAATTCAGAAGGATATACAGACTGAAGCCGATATCAGACTTTAAGGATGGTAAAGCTGTAAGGACTGTAAGTTGTAGTTATCTAGTCAAATTCTCATGCATTTGTACTTAATGTTTTTGACATCATCAAATATCTGTTGAACTTGTATATTATGCTAATTTACAAGTTGGGGGAGATTGTTAGATATATTTGTGATGTCATGTCTAATGATGATTTGTGTTTAGTTTTCAGATCTTAACTAACAGGACAAATCAGGACTTAACTGGAAATCAGTACTTATACTGAAGTCATAACTTAAGTTATCAGAACTTAAGTTATCAGAAGATATTTATCAGGAGATAATATCAGGATGTAAGGAGACTTTCAGATAAGGAAGGCGGTTGATTAAAAGGAAAGAAGATCGAGACTAAAACAAGAAGAGATATGCATGGAGAAGAATTCTATGAAGAATAGAATACTTGGAAGAAAAGATAACTAGTTGATTTATTTTAGGATGCAGAATCATATTCGATATCAATTAGAAGATTATCTTGTAACTGTGTGTCTATATAAACACAGCATAGGGTTTACACTATATGTGTTATCTTATTGGAGAATATTATTCATTGTAACCCTATCAGCTCTCGTGATATTTGTTCATCACTGAGAGAGGACTGTTCCATTGTAATACTATTTTATTAATAAGATTATTATGTGTTTCATACTTGTGTTTTTAATTCGATTTGATTGTGCTAGACACTGTATTCAACCCCCTTCTACAGTGTGTGTGACCTAACAAGATCCAATCTTCAGTGGAACTTCTTCTTTCTCTACTTCTGACAGATGATGCCAAAAAGGGGGAGAAGGTAGTTAAGTCCAAATGCTCACCAAGCCAAACACTGAAGAAAAAGGATGATCATTGAGATGACCAGGGAAACTCTGAAAAGAGTAGAGGTCAAAGTCAAGGGAAGCAGCTGAGCAGAATTCCCACTCAACAGATAAGTTCTCATCAGAGAATGTCTGGTAGCAAGCACTCTGATAGATCTTCTATGCAAGGGAGGAATAGGGAAGGAAAGAAGCCAACAGATGAGGATGTTCCTTTGTTGATCACAAATGCTGATACTTCAAATACTGATGATCAAGTTCTGACAACTACTTCTGATGTGATAGTCCAAGCTGGAAGCCAAGAGTCACATAAGTTTTTACAGACTTTGAAATTTAAAGGAAAAAAAGCAACATTCTTCTACAAAGATCCCAAAATTCAATCTGTTGATGAAGAATTGGCCAAGAGACTATTCCTTAAGGATAATCCAGGAGTGGATTTAGAGGAATTAAGAGAAGAAGAAGCTAAATTTGCTGCTGAGAAGAGGAAACCCAAGTCAAAAGCTTCTAATGCTAAAAAGCCACCAAGGCCAAAAGAAAAGGGGATTGTGATAAGAGAAAGATCTGCCACAGAAATTCCTAGATCAAGGACTAGATCTCAAACTACTACTGATCCCAAAGACAAGGGAAAAGGAAAAGTTTGGGAGACAGTCAAGAAACAGAAGATGAAGATTTCTCAAATTCTGATGGATCCTGTGTGCAAGATGGTTCAATTCTTTGATGATACTGCTGCTGAAGATGAAACAGTTGAAACTCTGAAGAGAAAGAGGATGACAGAAGAATCTAAGACAACCTCTGACATAGCTCAAGTTGTTCAGAGTGAAGAAGTTCAGAACTTAATAAATCCTGAAGATATTTCAGAACAGCAAGCTACAGATGAAACTGCAAATCCTGACCAATTCATCAAGACATCAACCTCCGACACTGCTCAAGTTGATATAGACAGCTTAACATTAGAAGACAAGAAGAAGCTTCTATGGAACAAGTCTATTCCAGTTCATCCTAAGACAAATCAGATGTTGAATCAACTTGCAGCATTTGGGGTAAAAGCCAAGCAAGCTAGAGACACTTCTGGATTAGGTTCTGACAGAGAGAATTTCCAGACTGGGATAAAAGTTGATATTAGAGATCCATTCACATTGACTGACAAGCCATTTGAAGAGATCACACAGAAGCACCTTGACAAAGTATTTTATGTTCAAGTAGTGATGGATACTCATGATGATTATGAAGTAAAAGAGAAATTGATCTTATTTCTGATTGACGGCAGAACTTATAAATTATCTGAATATGATGTGCTGAAGAAATCTGTCACAGAGCTCCAATATATTCATTATCTACTGGAGGTAAATTCTGATGTTACCAGGAAATGGTCAGGATATATTCTGAAGATAATAAGAGATTTACTCCGAATTTATGGTGCAAGAATGAAAGAGTATACTCCAATGATGACTGAGTATGATGGAAGAGAAATTCCTATGAGGAAGAATTTTGCTAAGGTAGAAGTAATTCTGAAAGGAAGATGCTTATGCTATAATGAAGATTCTACACATCCAAGGGTAATCAGACTAGGAGATGGACTTGAAAGAACTCCAATTTCTGCACTAAGATCTGCCATATATCAGATTGGTGATACTGAAGATGAAAAACTGCAGTAAGTCAAAGCTCAGTTACTTGAAGTTAAAAGAAATGCAGAGACCAAGCTGGTATTAGACTTTGTAAGGAATCATTATAGATTCAGGCTGATTCAGTGAATTTGGTAAAAGTTGCATGTACTGTAAGTTGTATTTAGTTGTGCATATAAACTTTCATTGCATTTGTACTTAAATGTTTTTGATCAAATCTATAAACTTGTATATTTTTATAATTTACAAGTTGGGGGAGATTGTTAGATATATTTATGATGTCATGTCTAATCTGATTTGTTTAGTTTCATAACTTACTATCAGAACTTAACTGAAAATCAGAACTTACTGAAGACGGGAAGTTATCAGAATTTAAGCCATCAGAACTTACATCAGTACTTAAGTGCGAATAAACTTCAGGGATGAAAAGCGACTAATTTATAGGAGAGGATCTGGATTAAATAAAAGAAGATATGCTTGGAGAGATATACAGCTAAAGGACTACAGTAGATAATCTCTGATTGATGTATTTTAGGAAACAGAACATATCATATCAATTAGAGATATCCTGTAACTGTGTAGTATATAAACATAGATTAGGGTTTACACTATATGTGTTATCATTCACGAGAATATTATTCATTGTACCCCTAGCAGCTCTTAGTGATATCATACATCACTGAGTGAGTATATTAAACCTACTGTAACAGAGTTTGATATATTGAATAAACTTGTTTTCTGTTACATACTTGTGTTTATAATCGAATTGATTGTAGATACTATATTCAACCCCTTCTATAGTATCTTTGAGGCCTAACATTAATAAATCCGAAAATCCTAGTAATTATTAATTAAGTCTTACTTAATCATCTAATAACTCAATTTCAGATTTAATAGTAAATTTGAATTTTTTATTTATTTAATTTATTAAATCTTACTTAATTAATAACAAATAGTTTGAATTACTTATATTTAATTTAAATTTCAAATTTAAATTAAATAATCCTCCAATCATTCTTTGTGTAATCCTTTAGTTATTATTACATTGGCAACAATTTTAAATCTAATTTAAAATCGTAAAAAATGAGCGGCATCTAGTAATACATCATGGCTACCCAAGTAATAATAATTAAATCGGTGATCGATTAAACCTTTCGTGAAAAATGTACAATTTAATTTAATCCCTTTAACCATATATTATAGATTAAACTCAAGGCATTTTATGTGTCATCCTCTTCATGGTTTAGTCCAGGTTTCCGTGATCAATAAGTAGACTATCATTTCAAATCAACATTTAATCACGGCGCCATGCATTTCATAGTCTAGCTCACATAAGAGGATAATAATATCTCTCCAAAATTAGAAGGGTTAAATCCCTTATAGATCATTCATATTTCTCACACGATTCCTAAAATACTCGAAATCCACTTTTATCATTACCCGGTCAAAGGTAACTTTTGATGTAATCAAAGTATATTAATTATCGTATAGAAATATAATGATTTCAAGTCGAAGGACCATTACATCATTAACTGTGAGAATTACTTATGACACAACAGACATGTAGAATCTCACATTGAGTCTATCCAGCACCATGTATATTTACATATGTATGTGTTTTTTACTTTAGTATTAGTATACCTATGATCAATGAGATGTCATCATCAGTCAACAAACACACGAGTCTTAATGCACTATTATTGTTCCTTTATAATGATACTCGAATAGGGATATTTGGGAATATCAATATTATTGACATAATCTCAATTCTAAGTCAAATACTTAGAGATATAGAATGCATATCATATTCCAAGGATATTTATTAATCTAATATTTTTATCACGGTAAATTACGACATAATAAATTATAAAAAGAATAATCGATAGAACATAAACATTAATAATCCAAATTTCATAAACAAAGCATAATAGTGTTTTTTCTAGGGCACAAACACTAACAATTATCTGGTGATGTTTCATAATGCAGAGCGTATAATTTTTGAAATTTTAGTTTATGCGGATTTTGTTAGAAATAAAGTATATAACCCATAATAAAGTAAAATAAAGTGTACGAAAAATGTCAGTGAAAATAGCTTATTCTCAATGATTTTCTAGTCCGTCGACTAAATTCAAGAGTAAAAAATGCATTTTAGCTTGATAAATGTCTGACACCATTTATGAAAAACTGTCAAATTTTGAATATTTCTTAGGATTTAAGTGACATCCTTATGTTGAGTTCAGAATAAGTTTAAATATTAGTCCAAATAAATATTTGAAATAGTTATACTTGTAAGTACTCCGCTTATCTCATAATTGTTGACTTCATTAACTTTTACAGTGATTGCAATATCTCATATTTTTAGAATTGTTATAATTATTATTTGAATATATATATATATATGTGCTTTTATGATTTAGAAGGAATAAAATGGTGAATATTTCATTCCTGTTTGATGAGTTGGTGTTATTAAATGGTAAGCTGCTAATTGTTAAGTGTTATATCGATCCTTGTTAATTTCTGAATATATTTACTTAAATGTATTATTTTTAAAAAGTTATTTGAAAGCCGATCTTATTGATATCGGTAAATTGAAATTGTCTTGTAATATCCGGAAAATATCGTGCAATTATTTTTTTATCAATAAACAAATATTATGTGATATTATGGGAATTTTGGTGAATTATCTGATGATTGATATTTATATTTGGGTGCATATATGTGATAAAGCGTAAGTATTTTAATTTTTAATATGTCCAGAATAAAGTATAGATAATTATGGTATTTTTCTAGTAATTTTTGGAGTGTTATATGATTTTATAAGGATTTATAGATTTAATAATTATTTTTTTGAGTAATTATAAAACTATTTTATAAAGCAGGGAATCGTCCAACTTCAACCATTTTTGCGTTTTTACAACCTGAAACTCTTCGGAAAACTCCTTTCTAACCTAATCTGATAATTCCTGACATTTTCCGTTTTTTGACTTTTTCGATCCAGATTACGGTTTGACTCGTGCACGTCCCGGCGCATAATTTTCGTTACGATAATCATTTCGGTAGATCAATAAAACCCGTATTCTCGAGAGACGGGATATTTTTACATTATTTTCTCATAGGGCGTTTTACAAGAAGTTCGGTTTTGATAATTATCCAAATGTTATATTAAATTGTATCATTTTTATAGTTACTTAGCGGTTAAGTAATCTATTTTCAGATCCAATATATAGGTGTAAATTCAGTATTAAATTCCAGAATGTTTCAAAAATCATAAAATTTATATTTTTTAAAGTTTTGAATATTTTGAGAATTTTAAAATTGTTTCGGAAATTTTTTGGATTATATTTACCCGCACTTTTGTTCGTTAAATCGTAAAATGTAGGTCTGATGCGTGATTCAAAAATATTTTAAAAATTATGAAAATTTTATTTTATTAGTTTTCAAAAATTCCATGAATTTTAGAAGTATTTCGGTTTCAAAAAAAATATCGGACCGGGCCCCTTTCGGGACGTAAAACCCCACAAAAATCAGACTTTTATTTTTAAAAAATCGTGGGATTTCCAAATATTTTATATTTTGAGATTTTTGACATATTCATAAATTTTGGAAAATTTTGATATAAGTTTTATATTTATTTAATTAAATATTATTCCCCGCTATTTATTAATTTTGGGCTAATTTCAAATATATTGTATTGATTTTTTTATTTAAAAGAAAAAAAAACGTGTCAAATCCTAAAACTACCCAGCACCACCACCCCACCCCCTGCCACGCGCACACCCGACCCCCCGAGTATACCCTCCCCCCAATTCCTCTGTTTCACTGCCTCACGCCGTTTATATACTTTTAATTTTCAAAAATTCATATCTTCCAATCTGGCTGTCCAAATTTCAATTGTTATATATAAAAAACGATCAGCGCTTCGATACCTACGCATATATATATATATATATATATATAATTGCGAGGTTTTGAGAAGAAAATTTGCGGAGCATATTTTCCGTTTAAATTTATTTTCAGGGCATAGAAAAGGAGTTTGACGGTGTTGATTACTCCACATGGCATCTCAGCGTGTATATATCTATCGCTATTAATTTCAGATTTTTCTGGAGATATTTTCCGGACATCAGATATTCTCTTCTGGGTGATCAGAATTTATTTTGGGTAACGATTCCGAAATTCTGCCTTCGTACTTGTGTATATTATAGCATATTAGTGTTTATATATTTATTTCATACATTTCAGAAGTTGTTGTAAAAGTCATTTTTGGCCATGTTTTTTGTTTCTGGCATGTTTATACGTGCAAATATAAATTATTGTGTGTTTTAAATTTATTGATTTTATTACAGTACAGTTGGATTGGATTGTTTGAGATTGATTTTGAGGGGTATGTCCTCGGGAAAAAGTCTGTTTTACAAAGACGTTATTTTGAAAGTTTTTCTAAAATATTTATTTTAATTTTAAATTATTATCTTTTATTATTTTCAAAAATCATAATTTGATTCAATTATTTATAATTTTTTTTGATTTATTCTTATTTTATTCGTAATAAATAGACCGTTCGTCCGTTTAATACGAAACAAACGCGTCCAGACTCTGAAAAATATTCCGATTTTATTAAAAATACTTTCCAGGCCCAAATTCTTTTGTTTCGAAAGATCTCTTGTTTTGCGAGTCGTTCTGAGTTTATTATTGATCGATAAATCATATTTTTGACCAGATTTCAGTTTTAAACATACTGAGTCAAATGTTTTGACAAACCGAGTCATGTGTTAAATGAATTACGTGTTATGTGAATTATGTGTTTACATGTTATATGTATTACATGCGTACATGGGTCAGGAGTCTTTTGCTTGATTGTGTTCATTATGTGTGGGCTATCGTATGGGTAGACAATAGGGTTTTGACGCACAGTTTGTTGAGTAATTATCGTGTAGTCGATTAAAGTGTTATCTTTTAATGATAGATGTGGATCATTTGAGTTGATCAGAACAAAATGTTGGATAAAGAGTGAAATGAAAAGTGTGGGTTATCAAGCTTCTAGCAATCGCAGGAGTAGTATGTCAGTGAATTGTTGAAATAGAAAGACGGTGATGTCTTGAGATGTCAGACTGAGATGTTTATGTTACTGCGAGTGTGACTAACTGCTAAACACCAAAGGCAAGTATCCCTATCATCACTTATTGTTCAATTGATATTTATTTTGAATCCTATTATGCAAGTATTGCTTTCTGAAAGGCATATGGCATAGCCTATTTGTATATTCGAAAAAATTTAACTCAACTCAAATAAGAATGTAATAAGTAAATAGTGGATCTATCGTCAGAGAGATCTCACAAAGTAACATATGTCAAAGGGTTAAGAAACATTATTCATCTACAGACTTGAAGACTTAATTCACTGGAAGAAGCTCAAGAAATTGATCAAGCCTCAGTGATATAAATCAAGATTGTGGATTTAATCAAGTGACAGAGATCTCGTCAGGGTATCAATTAATTACAAGGATTTAGTCTGAAGAAAATCAAAGTCAAGACGTGAAGAAACATCACGGAAGTTAGTCACTCATGAACCAGACAGTACATCGAGTGTCAACGTTGAAGTGGTGGAATTGATTCATATATTTCAGTGATTTTCAGAAGTTTTACAGGAGAATGGATGCTGCTCAAGATTAGTATTAACTCTCTATTAATTAATTAAGTCATATAATTTAATTAAGAGAATAAATCATATCTGCAAAGATTAATTTATTTTATTAATTGAATTAATTGATTAATTAATTCAGAATTAATATTAAGTTTTTTCAGAATTTTAATTGATTTAAAATCTGTTATTAATTCAAAAGGCAACTGATTGTATTAGTTTGACAATCGGTGTGACAATCAATAGTCATGCCGAAAGTCATGCTAATTCAAAAGGATTGTCTTATCAGATTTTTTATTACATTAAAATCTTTTATTAATTCAGTTAGACAATCTGATTTTGAACTACTATGACAATCGGTATGACAATTGATAGTCATACCGAAAGTCTTGCTAGTTCATTCTGATTGTCTTGCCAGCTCAAAAAGATTGTCATGCCAGTACATTCTACTCGACTGTTGGATTAAAAGAAGCAGCAGAAGACATTCATGCATCATTTCATACAGAACACACAAGTCAAGAGAAAAAGCAGCAGAAAACAAAGGCACAACATTTTATTTTTCATCTGCTTTATTCAAGATCAAAATTCTAGATTGAAAAGTTAAATCCAATCCACTAGAATTATTTATCTCGTTCTTGTGTATCAATCTAGCGGATTAAAATCCCTAGAACTTAATCTCAAATCGCATTTAGCATTTGATCTTTTAATTACAAAAATAGAAAAAGTTCATGTCGAATTTATTAATAATTGATTTGAGATTAATCCCTTGTAACCGATACCGTAGTTGTAACACCTTTCAAGTTTAATAAAAGTTTTATTTAACTTGAATTTTGTTTCACATTTTTATTCCGCATTTTATTCGATTAAACGGTATTGTTTGCATTCAACCCCCCTTCTACAAACAAATTGGGACCTAACGATTGGTATCAGAGCCTTCTGATTAACGTACAAATCTAGATCCTAGACTTTTGTGTTTCTTTCACTTCTTGAATTTTTTATTCACTCAAAAATTCATAATGACTACACAAAAAGTTGGAACCGTTAAAATTCCACTTTTTGATTAAGAAAATTATGTTATGTGGAAGAAGAAGATGCTACTGTTTTTACAAGTTGCTAATCCCAAATATTTGCAAGTGTTAAAGAAGAGTCCAAAAATTCCTATGGTTATTGAACCAGAGGTAATAGAAAATGATGTGGTGATCACCAAAGAGAGAACTTATGTGAAAGATCCTGAGGATTTCTCTCCTGCTGAAATAGAAGAAGCCTCCCTGGATGCTAGCCTTCAATTAATTTTAGTAGATTCCCTTAATCCCTTGATGAATAGACATGTGATGAATTGTAAAGATTCCAAACATATCTGGGAAACTATTGAGATTATTAATGAAGGCACAGAGGAAGTTAGGGAGAACAGGCTAGAAATCCTAACCTCTGAGTATGAATACTTTAAATCCAATCCAGGGGAAGGAATCACTGAAGTGTTTGAGAGGTACAATGCATTGATCAACAACCTGAACATTAATGGTAAATACTATTCCATCAGGGAGGTCAATAAAAAGTTCCTTTTAACACTGCCAACTCATCTTGAACATAGAATCACTGCCATAAGAGAAGCAAGAGATCTGAGTGAGATTTCTTTGGAAAGGCTCTATGGTGTGTTAAAGACTTATGAGTTGGAGCAGATTCAGCAGAAGGAAGTTTACGGGAAAGGAAGAGTGGTCAGCACGTCTACTGCTCTAGTAGCTGATGAACAACAACAACAACCACAATATCAACAACAATCTCAACAGTCAGAAAGAATGGTACAGTCTTCCAAGGTTGAAGATAATGTGATAGTAGCAGAATTTGATCCTCCTACTACAAATCAATCAGGAGATGATTATTATTCCTTGGAAGAACTGGAGCAATTGGAGGATGAGTCAATGGCCCTGATTGTCAAGAGATTCTTAAATGTCAGATTCAAAAGGAATCCCAAGTTCAAGTACAAGTCCAACTACAACAGATTCCAGAAAGGTGGATCTTCATCCTCTAACACCAGCAGTGGTGGGTATAAAACAGGGATGGTTGATCGAAGCACCATTCGATGCTTCAACTGCAATGAGTTGGGACACTTTGCCACAGAATGCAGGAAGCCAAAACAAGCAAGGAAGAACTCTTACGATTCTAATCAAAAGAGTAAATCTGAAAGGGCTTACCTGGCAAAGGGAAGAAGCTGGGATGATACTGACAGTGAAGATGAAGAAGTTGGGAATCTTGCTCTCATGGCTAGTGATACAAACACCTCATCGTCAAGAAAAGAGGTAAAATTTACTGATGCTGAATTAGTTTATCATCTAGGAGGTTCCTTAGATTGTGCTCGTCGTGATAATGAATTGTTAAATCAACCAATCAAAGACCTTGAGAAAGAGGTCAATGAATTAAGACTTGTGCACATTATTAAGATAAATTAAAAGAACAAGTATCTTTTCTAGAGAATAGAGTTGACTGTTATAGACAACTTGAAACTATTCTCAAAGACAAGATCACCGGTCTTGAGGCTAAGGTTAAAGCTTACTTTAATTCTTGTTCGAAGTCCAAAGAGTTTTACAATAAGCAAGCTGTTAATCAAACATCTGGTATAGGTTATGATTACAATGCTGCTATTGGAAAATTAGGCATAAACTCCCCTCCTCATGTCTGTGCTAAAGGCAGGGAAGTACCACATGTGCTTAAGGGTGTTGATGAACCCCTCTATAAAGAATCAATTGCTGAACCATTTGATGAGACCTCTTTTATTATTCAAGAAGAAATCCGTGCTGAAGATAATGCTAATGAGAAAGCTGTCTCCAAGTCAAGTGTGTCAAAAGTTCCAGTCAAGGTTGTGAAAGCAACTGAGACTAACTCAGACACACATGAGTTGGATAACACAAATGCCATGTCTACCATGCATAAGTTGCCTATTGTTAATCCTTCTCATAAAGCATGCGGTGTTCCTGATTGTATGTCTTGTGCTTTTAATCTGATGTTTGCTTATTTTAATGGTAAGCATGTTTCTAATGATAAGACTACTCTTCGTCAGCATGTGAATAATAGAAAGAATGATAGGTCTAAGACTGCTAGTCCTCCTAAAGCTAGAAAGGAGACATTTGTGCCTAAGCCTAAACAGAAATTTGTCAAGGCTGTTCACAAGGTCAAATGTTCAGTCATTGAGAACGTTGAGAATATTAAAATTAAGAATGTTGTTTTGCCTGATAAAGGCCAATTTTACAAGTATGCCGGACCCAGCCAAGCTTGGGTTCCGAAGAAGGTCTAATCCATTTGTATTGCAGGGCATTAAACAGGTACAACCGGTAGTGTGGATTCTTGACAGCGGATCGTCAAGACATATGACCGGAGATAGAGCCCTGCTATCAAATGTGGTTGAGAAAGCTGGCCCAGTGGTTATCTTTGGAGATAACAGCAAAGGTTTAACGGAGGGATATGGCTGTTTGCTAGCTGGAAATGTTATCATTGAAAATGTGTATGTTGTGCAAGGACTTGAACACAATCTGCTTAGCATTAGTTAGTTCTGTGACAACGGCTACAATGTTTTATTCGATAAGCTGAAGTGTCAGATTCTGCACAAGAAAAGTGAAAAACCCTCCTTAATGGGAATCCGGAAAGGAAATCTGTTCGTAGCTGACATGAACTCTGGAAGCAATCCTGAAGTCAATTGCTTCTATGCAAAGGCATCGTCAGATGAGAGTTGGCTATGGCACAAGAGACTTTCTCGTCTCAATTTCAAAATAATGAATTCTCTTGTAAAAAGAGAATTGGTAAGAGGTCTGCCTCAGCTGGAATTCTCTCCAGAAGGACTATGTGAGGCTTGCCAGAAAGGAAAGTCAAAGAAAGCAAGTCACAGAGGCACTGACACATCTTCCATAACTGGTGTTCTGCAATTATTGCACATGGATTTATTTGGACCAGTTAATGTCCTTTCGATGTCAAAGAAGTGTTACTGTCTTGTGATAGTTGATGACTATTCCAAGTATACGTGGGTTTTATTTCTTCACTCTAAGGATGAAACGCCACAAGTTGTGATTGATCATATCAAAATGATTGAGTTTGATTCTAACGTCCCTGTTAGAGTAATAAGGTCAGATAATGGAACAGAATTCAAGAATTCACTTCTCAATGGATTCTGTACAGACAAAGGGATTACCAGACAATTTTCAGTTCCTAGAACCCCTCAGCAAAATGGAGTGGTAGAAAGGAAGAATCGTATATTGATTGAAGCTGCAAGAACGATGTTAAGTGAATCAGGTCTTCCAATGTACTTTTGGGCTGAAGCTGTCAATACTGCATGTTATACTCAGAATCGAACTCTAATCAACAAAGACTTCATGAAAACTCCTTATGAGATTTTGAATGAACAGAAACCTTCTATCAAATACTTTCATGTATTTGGTGCCAGATGCTTCGTGCTCAAGGATGGAGATGAGTGTCGTGGTAAATTCGAGGCAAAGGCATATGAGGGTATTTTTGTTGGATATGGAAGAAGATCATACAGAGTGTATATCATTGATCAACACAAAGTAACTGAAAGTGTCAATGTTACATTTGATGACACTAAACTCCCTAGTATCCAAACTGAAGATCCTTCTGAGAAACTGAAGTTTGATGATATGTCAGATTCAGAATCAGAACATGGTCAAGAACCTGAGGTTGTTGCTGGTGAAAAACCTGTTAATCTTGATGATACTCAAGGTAATAGTGATGGAAACTTTGGCAATAATGGAAATACCACTGCTACTGATGGAGAATCTTCAAGTCAACATGGCAACAACTCAGGGGGAGATGCTGAAGGATCATCTAGTAGGACACAACATCCAAATGAGTTTCAAGGCGAATCATCAAGATCAAATCTTCCAAGACAGACTGTCTGGAATAAAGGTCATCCTTTTGAGTTGATTATTTGTGATCCAGATGTTGGAGTCAGAACTAGACGTGCTACTCAAAATGAGTGTCTGTTCTCAGGATTTCTTTCTGAGATGGAACCTAAGAAGATTGAAGAAGCACTAACTGATCCAGATTGGGTGATTGCAATGCAAGATGAACTCAATCAGTTTGAAAGTCAACAAGTCTGGAAACTTGTACCTAGACCTACACACAAGAAAGCTGTTGGTACTAGGTGGGTATTCAGGAATAAACTAGATGAAGATGGTGTAGTTACAAGAAACAAGGCAAGACTGGTAGCAAAAGGGTATTCTCAAGCTGAAGGCATTGATTATGATGAAACCTATGCTCCAGTGGCTAGACTTGAGGCCATCAGGATATTTCTGGCATTCGCAGCATTCTCAAACTTTAAAGTTTATCAAATGGATATCAAGAGCGCCTTTCTGAATGGAAAGTTGGATGAAGAGGTATATGTAGAGCAACCTCCTGGTTTTGAAGATCCAGATCATTTGGATTTTGTCTTCTTTCTTTTCAAGGCTATCTATGGGCTCAAACAGTCTCCAAGAAAATGGTATGACACTCTCTCTGAATTTTTTATTGAAAATAGCTTTATTAGAGGTGTCATAGACAAAACTCTCTTTTCTAAAAAACATAAGAATGATACTATATTAGTCCAAGTCTATGTGGATGATATAATATTTGGGTCTACTAATGATAATCTCTGTAAGAGATTTGCTAAGTTAATGCACAACAAGTTTGAAATGAGCATGATGGGAGAGCTGAAGTTCTTTCTTGGATTACAAGTAAATCAAAGGTTAGATGGAATATTTATTTATCAATCCAAGTATCTCAAGGAACTCCTCAAAAAGTACAATCTAGAGGATTGTGCATCAGCAAGGACTCCATCAACTACAGCTGTCAAGCTTGGACCATGTGAAAACTCCATTAAGGTAGATGTCACAAGCTACAGAGGTATGATTGGCTCGTTACTCTATCTTACTGCAAGTAGACCAGATTTTATGTATGCTACATGCTTATGTGCAAGATTCCAAGCAGATCCTAGAGATATTCATCTCGTTGCTGTTAAACGAATCTTAAGATATCTTAAGGGAATACCAAATCTAGGTATTTGGTACCCTAAAGAATCTGGTTTTAACCTTGTTGGATATACAGATTCAGATTACGCAGGAAGTGTTGTTGATAGGAAAAGTACCTCAGGGAGTTGTCAATTCCTAGGAAGCAGGCTAGTCTCATGGTACAGCAAGAATCAGCAAACAGTTTCCAACTCAACGGCCGAGGCTGAATATATTGCTGCTGGAAGCTGCTGTGCTCAGATATTGTGGATTAGGAACCAGCTACGAGACTATGGCTCTGTATTAAACAAAATTCCTATTTTATGTGACAATACAAGTGCAATAGCCATCACCAACAACCCTGTGCAGCACTCGAGGACAAAGCACATTGACATCAGGTATCATTTTATTAGAGAGCACGTCATGAGTGGTACTGTTGAACTATTTTTTGTTCCAACAGAAGAACAAATAGCAGATATTTTCACTAAACCACTTGATGAATCCACATTTACCAGATTAGTTGGTAAATTGGGCATGTTGAATAGTTTTAGTGATTAATTTAGTTAATATCTGAGATCTGTTCTTGAATGAATTTATAAATGAATTTTTCATAAATGAAAAATTCATTTGCAAATTTATTTTATCATTTTATCATATGTCTTGCTTATTTCTATGGAATTTTTTATTATCTTATCTTATTTATTTACTCAAATTGTTAATTTTAATGTCTTAGAATATTTTATTTTCTCTAAAAATATTTTTCTATGAATTTAATTTGTTAAAATTCAAAAGAAATCTATTTTTGGAATGAAAATATTATTATCTCTGAAATATTTTAATTATTTTAATTTTGTAAATATTTTCTGAATTTCTACTATCTATATAAGACTTTATTTCAGGTTTCCATATTTTCTGTACATATTTGATTGTCTTTCTACTGAAATGACAATCGGCAAGACAATTAAAATTGTCTTGCTGAAAATCATTTCAGTACTTATATATATTCATATTAATTCTGTTTGTAAACATTTTATTTCCAGAATGACAATCGGCAAGACAATTGAAATTGTCTTGCTGAAAGTCATTTCAGTATATAATTGTCATTTTAGTGTTTTTCAGTATAGTTTTATACTGGCAAGACAATCGGTATGACTATCAATTGTCTTGCCAGTTATAAACATTATATATATATATATATATTTTCTTTTATTTTATACTGGTATGACAATCGGTATGACTATCAGATTGTCATACCAGTTATATTTATTTAGTGTTTTAAGCTGGTATGACAATCGGTATGACAATCCCGGATTGTCATACCAGTTATACTACTTAATCATTTTTGTGGCTGTTTTAATCTTCATCAGTTCATTTTCTTTCAAAATTTCAACAGTCTCCTTTCATCAGTTCTTTCTCTCTCTCTCTCTCTTCGAACAGCTACTCCCAATTCGCCATTTGATCTATCTTGCTCGAGTTTTTACTCAGCATACAAAAATCATCACTCCTCTTGTGATATATACATACAAGTATATACATACAGAAGTGCTGTTGGATTTTTGATAAAAAAAAAATCAGTTTCTGTTTGTTGATTTTGGGTATTTTAGTTTATTTTATTCTATTTTATTTTATTTTTAATTTCTGATTTGTGTCTTTTGGCTTTTCAAATCTGCGTTTGTGAGTTAAGAATTTTAACGAGATACATTTCTGTCAAAAAATTTCGACTATAATTAATTTAATTCGAATTATTAAATTAATTTAATTAATTCGAATTTTCTTAATATTATTCTTAAAATTCTGAAAGTGTGTGTCTTATTATTATTTTAAATGGCTCTCAATTTCCAAATTGTCGCGCATAATCAGGTTGGTTATTTTAATCCGGAAAAATGTGATGTGGAAAAATTTAAGCCTTGGATTAGATTTTTAAATGACCATTTGATTGTTAGCTCTGCTATTAAATCAAATGTGATTTTAAATGTCGATCTGCTTAGACTGATTTGCACAACCTCTACTGTGGCCGATGATTCAAAATCTTTTTCATTCACCGTGGCAAACACACAGTATGTGGTTGATGAAACAGTAGTCAATCAGGCGTTAAATTTTCCATTGGACAATTTCTGTAATTTACCCTCTGAAAATGATATCACAAACTTTTTCCATGTTATTCACTATCAGGGGGTGATCAATTTAACCAAACTTTCAAAATCCAATTTGGTGTCTGAATGGGATATTTTCTTCGATACACTTTCTAAAGTGTTTGCCAACTGCACTAAATCCAACTTTCACAACATCACTTCCACTCTACAGTATATTGGTCTTGCGGTTGTTTTCAATCAAAGGATCAATTTTGGCAAACTACTTTTTCCCATTCTCTTGAGACGTCTCTCTACTGCTTTACGTGATCATTCTACAAATCGTAGGGTATCATGTTACTATGCTCGTTTTCTCATGCTTATAGCAGATCATCTTCTCACACCTGAACACAAAGCCCTTTTTGCTAACTCTGCAGTAACCGAACCCCCTCCAGTAAGCAAAAAGATTTACACCCGCCAAGACACAACCTTTAAATTCATGCAAGTTCCAGTACTTGTATCTGCTTTCATGGCCACTTATATTCCTTTACCTATTTTCAATCTTCCCGGTCATGAACAGCAACCTCAACCTCCAGTGGTTCAAGCCACCCAGGCTCCTCCAACATCAGATGCTCTTCCTTTACAGGTAGTAATTCCTCACTCTCACTCCATTCCTACTTCTGATGAAAGACCCTCAGTGGTTGATAGGGCTGACCATGAAGTTGTAGAACCACAGCTTCAATCCCAGGTCATAGAGCCAAACACAGAGTCACATTCTATCTCAACCTCTCCCCCACTGTCTAAAATGTTACCCAGAAGGTTAATAGGAAGTAGTGCATTGTTAAATGTGAGTGAACCCTCAGCTCTGCCTCCTCCAAAGAAAAGAAGAACTTATACTGAGGCATCTGAAAGCCCATCCTTGTCCTCCCAACAGGACATGGACTTTGAAATGGCCGATGAACAGTTACTAGAAACATTCTCTCAACATGATGAATCTATTGAAATTCGCCATAGGGCCATGGCATCTTGTACTGAGTCAAGCACAATTCCATTACTCACAATGGAACCATACATACCCATAGATGATACTCAGGACACAGAGCAAGGAGTGCACATAGAGTCTGTTACAGTGCCTGCCATAGTTACGGCAGAAGAGCAGTCATATGCTTCTGAGGGAAAATATGACTCTCAGCCACCCTTAATAGAGTCATTTTCTCCCCTCCCAGATCAAACACCTCTGGCTCCCTCACGGGATTCTCCACTCGCAGATTTATCTGGAGAAAGTGGAGGGCAACTCGGTCAATCTATCCCTGAAGTAATTCAGACATCTATTTCACATGAAATGATAGGTTTGACTGAGGATCGGGACTCGCGAATTCCCATTGCACCACCACTGACCTCTCTTGAAGAGGCTAGGGTGATTTTAACTGCAGGTACAGAAGAACAGCAACAGGAAGACTCCTCACGAGCAATTATATTGAGAGAAACACAAGCACGTGAGGTGAGTGAACCAAACACGAGTGAAATTCAGGTGAGAGCACACACAGACACTGATACTGTAAACCTGTTAGCTCAAATTGCTGCTCTAAAAGAAGAACTTGCTAAAAGCCAAGCTGAAGCTCAAGCATTCAAAGCACAAGTGGTTGAACGGTCTTCTTCTTCCACCTCTGTCAACAATCAGCTAGCACTCATAAGGAATGATATCTCAGATCTCAAGAACACTGTCACACCAAAGCTCAATTCCATTCAAAAAACTCCAATTTTATCAGCTGATGACATTTCTGACTTCTGCTCTCTACATACAAGGATGACTTCTCTTGAAGATTTGGTTGAAATGAATCATTCACTGGATTCCTCTAGATTTCTGAAGATAGAGACAGGTATGGAACATCTGAATGAAGGGATAAAGCACCTGTACTACATGATCAAAAATTTTCACTGTCCCAATGAAGAACAAAGGACTTACTTTGAAGGGCCGTCTGGTGGAGGCTCAGGCTCGGGAGGTGATGGAGGTCATGGAGGATCTAAGGGAAAGTCAGTAGAGGATCCCTCAACTAAGGGGGAGAAGAAAGGGAGTAGTGGAAAGAGGAAAGAAAAAGATACCTCTGCTGGGGACAAAGGAAAGGCTGATGATGTCTATTACAGTGGAGAACAGGATGACTTTGACATTTTTGACATTCCCACTGAACCAGTCTTGGAAGATAAAGATGGTTTATTTGAAGCTGAAGAGGAAAGTGATTTTGGAGATTGGGAAGAGGAAGCTACAGTGGATCCTATCTTTGAGAAAGAGTTTCAGCAGCAGCAGTCAGAGATGAAAAGAAAAGAAGCTGAACTTAAAAAGGTCTCCCAGATCATTGACATGAGGAAAGACATACAAAGAACAGAAACTCTTCAAAAGCAACGTCTTCATGACATTAAGGCTCAAGAAAGGAGAAGAGATGTCAGACTGAAGATTGGTGAGAAATGGGATGAAGCTAGGAGAGTACTTGATATGCCTCAGCTGAGCACTAACAATGATAGACAGTTCCTATATCTTCTTGACAAGATGGAAATCTCAAATCCTAACAATGACATGTACATGAATGCTATCAAGACTGAAGTCTCAAGGATCACAGCTGCTTTTGATAGATCCCTAAATGAGATGAGCATTTTTGTATATTGTCATAGTGAAGGATCTTTCAAGGTGTCACTTCATCTGTTTGAGAATCGTTCTTTGTCAGAGATTTGGGTTCTTCTCAACAAGGTAAAAAGAAGCTCAGAATTGAATGAAGTTCTTCGAGAAAGGCTTAAAGAGTTTGCCAGCAGGGCTAGTCCTCAAGTGGTCAAAAATCCTCATCAGGTGAGATTCTTTAAGTCTGATTGTCTTTAAATCTGTCAGCTGGATGTACAATCTCTTAAAGACTACTCAGCTAAGCATCTGGTCTGGATGGAACATCATTTAAGAACTGCTGGATACTCATCCATGTTGAAGACTCAAGCTGCTGATTTGATTCAAGCTTATTGTGAAAAGAATATTAAAAGGTACAATCAGATCAAGAATAAGCTGAAGTCAGTTGGAGTTCAACCAGTCAGACCAGTAAGCTTCACTTCAGAAAAGGATCGTGTCTTTGACAAAGAGTTGCTTCAAGATTTAGAAGAAGGTGAAGTCAGAAGAGAAGACAACTGAAATCAATTAGCTCAAAACTCAATGTAATATGATTAGAGCTTTATGAATCAAGATAGTCTAATGTAGTTATATGTTCAGGCTAGAGGAACATCTATCTTGTATTCACTTGTAAATTTCTTTTGGAATCTGGAAAATGTTAAATATAATCCAGAACTTTTCTGCTATTTACTTTGCATTACTGTTTATATCTTTTTCTTATTTGTTAGTTGAGTTATCCTCTAGGTATTTGTTGTTATTGTCTAACAAGCAAATAGGGGGAGATTGAAAGGCATATGGCATAGCCTATTTGTATATTCGAGGATTTAACTCAACTCAAATAAGAATGTAATAAGTAAATAGTGGATCTATCGTCAGAGAGATCTCACAAAGTAACATCTGTCAAAGGGTCAAGAAACATTATTCATCTACAGACTTGAAGACTTAATTCACTGGAAGAAGCTCAAGAAATTGATCAAGCCTCAGTGATATAAATCAAGATTGTGGATTTAATCAAGTGACAGAGATCTCGTCAGGGTATCAATTAATTATAAGGATTTAGTCTGAAGAAAATCAAAGTCAAGACGTGAAGAAACATCACGGAAGTTAGTCACTCATGAACCAGACAGTACATCGAGTGTCAACGTTGAAGTGGTGGAATTGATTCATATATTTCAGTGATTTTCAGAAGTTTTATAGGAGAATGGATGCTGCTCAAGATTAGTATTAACTCTCTATTAATTAATTAAGTCATATAATTTAATTAAGAGAATAAATCATATCTGCAAAGATTAATTTATTTTATTAATTGAATTAATTGATTAATTAATTCAGAATTAATATTAAGGTTTTTCAGAATTTTAATTGATTTAAAATCTGTTATTAATTCAAAAGGCAACTGATTGTATTAGTATGACAATCGGTATGACAATCAATAGTCATACCGAAAGTCATGCTAATTCAAAAGGATTGTCTTATCAGATTTTTTATTACATTAAAATCTTTTATTAATTCAGTTAGACAATCTGATTTTGAACTACTATGACAATCGGTATGACAATTGATAGTCATACCGAAAGTCTTGCTAGTTCATTCTGATTGTCTTGCCAGCTCAAAAAGATTATCATGCCAGTACATTCTACTCGACTGTTGGATTAAAAGAAGCAGCAGAAGACATTCATGCATCATTTCATACAGAACACACAAGTCAAGAGAAAAAGCAGCAGAAAACAAAGGCACGACATTTTATTTTTCATCTGCTTTATTCAAGATCAAAATTCTAGATTGAAAAGTTAAATCCAATCCACTAGAAATATTTATCTTGTTCTTGTGTATCAATCTAGCGGATTAAAATCCCTAGAACTTAATCTCAAATCGCATTTAGCATTTGATCTTTTAATTGCAAAAATAGAAAAAGTTCATGTCGAATTTATTCTAGATTTGTAATAATTGATTTGAGATTAATCCCTTGTAACCGATACCGTAGTTGTAACACCTTTCAAGTTTAATAAAAGTTTTATTTAACTTGAATTTTGTTTCACATTTTTATTCCGCATTTTATTCGATTAAACGGTATTGTTTGCATTCAACCCCCCTTCTACAAACAAATTGGGACCTAACACTTTCCTATTCTCAGATCAACATAGATAAATATTTTATATGTCGCTGAATTAAGTGCTTATTATGCAAGTACTCTCTGCTATTTTATGTTCAGGATAGTTAAATGTTTTTACTTATCAAATTAATGGATTTATAAATATTTTGTATTTTAAGGAAAATGATTTGGTTTTGCGAGTATTCCTACCCAAGTGAATGGGGGAATAAAAGTTTATAAGGGTGTCGAGTATTATGACTCCTTTCAATAAAATATTTTTAATATTGGATGGTTGCGTAAGAGGCTGTGGCGGCGGTCCAGCGTGAGCTATGTGTAATACGGGATATAACACCTTGCTAGGTCGATATGTGCCTTGGGTACCCCTTTGTTTAGTTGGATATGCTTCGGCATACCGGTGTTGCTCCGCAGCTAATCACCGGCGGCAATACACCATCATTTAAGGATTTCAATCTAAATTATTATAATTATTTTAATAATCTTATAAGGAATGGTTTATCAAGTGTTTTGGTTTTGTATAAAAAGGTGAAATGTGGTTTTGATTCAATTTCCGATTTATGATGATAGTTATGTTGTTAAATATCAAAGGTGGTATTATTATCTGATGATTGATGTTGACTTCAGTATGGGATGTTGTGAGCATCAAATTTTGTATTGATATCTAATTTGATATGATAACAAAATGAGTATTAATATCAAGAGTTCGGTTTTGAATAAAGGTTGTGATTCAATCCATAATCATTGCTTCTTGTTATTGTTGTTTATGATAATTCCGTAAACACTGTTTTACGAGTTTTATTCTCGTCAAGATTCAAAGTATTGCTGAATCCGTTTGCTCGAGAATATCTAAAGGGTTTTGAATACAATTAAGGAACCAATTCTGGGGTTCCTTAACGAAAATTTTCGGATTCAGCAATTATGATTTTAAAGGTTCTGCTCTATTGCAGATGTCGGTTTTATATCAAAAAACCCCTGTATATGTTATAATGAACTTGCTGAGCATTTTTTCCGCTCATACTTGCCTGTTTTTAAATTTAACCTCCAGTGAGGATTAGCTTGCGTTGTTTAGCCGTGTAATTCGAGGAAGCAAAGAAGAAGCTCTTGGAAGGTAGTTGGTCCAGGGTTTGCGGGATAGTGTAACTTCTGTTATGAAAAGTTGTTTATATAATATTATATTATAGTTGTGTATTGTATAGTTGGGCCTAGTATACTTTTTTCGAAGTTATACTGGTGGGCTTAGTATTGAGTTGGAATTTATTGAAAAGAGTTTTAAAACAAAGTGAAAACTTTATTGGTGGAATTTGGATATCTTGTTTCTAGAACTATAATCTTAAAAGATCTTGGATTAGTTTGGGGTGATAGATGTTAAATATCCTCTGCTGGTATTTGTTTATTGATTCAACAGGTTATTTTGGATTAAGGTTTCATCGTGACGACCAAATTCTCTGACCCCAGATTTGGGAGCGTTATAGTCATTTTGACTAAATGACTATAATATAACATTTTATTCTCTTAGAATTAAATTGCATATACTTTTTAACAATATAATTGTAACACCCAGTCCCACATCGAGGAGATTTGAGACTTCTGTTCAGTGTATAAGGCAAAAGTACTACTACTAAGTGTACCAAAAAATTATGATCTTTTGGGGCATGTGGTAGGAAAGTCGTTACCCAAGTTGGCTGTATTTGGGACAGTATGCTTCAGCTTATTTCAGACTCGAAATCGGAAATTGACCCAGTTTTCGAAAAAGTTTGGAATTTGACCCTGGTTATCACAATAATTTTAATAATTATTTCTATTGTATATGTATCCAATTTAAATATTATTTTTATATAAATTTATTAAATAATTATAAATATGTAGTTAATATATTATAATTAACTATATATAACAAACATGTATTATTAATTCCATTTCATTAAGTAGAAAGATTTAAAAATATGTAAGTTGGCTATATTCTATACAATACTAATTTATACTTTATACCATCTATGTTAGGTGATACGTACTTAGGAGCATTAAGTCCTGAAAGTTATTCGTTACTCACAATATATATAATAACAAATATTAACATCTTCAAGACACACAAGCATAACTAATATATGTATGATTAACAAAATATATGATTGTGTGACTTAGTGGCATGATGTTGTGTTGGGTATTTGCAAGATAAGGATTCGATTCCTATTAAAAGCATTTTTTTATAAAAGGTAGCTATGAAGGTAATTTAGACATTTTAAAGTGAATAAAATATCAATATAATACAAGGTAGCACATGTAAAAAGAAAAAGATGATTAAAAGTAATTCGTTAATCACAATATATATAATACTAAATATTAACTTTTTCAAGACACATAATTTAGTGCCTTATTGGTATAATATTTTATAAAGTATTTGCAAGACCAGAGTTCGATTCTCGCTAAAAGCATTTTTTTATAAATGGTAATTATAAGAGCAATTTAGACATTTCAAACCGAATAAAATATCTCACCAATCCTACAAAAAAAAGTCTCACCATTTAATTTGAATAAAATATCTCACCAATGCCCTATGTTGGGCTATTATATATATAATATAGATAACTTGCTTTACAGCCCGTGTGAGGCACGGGCATTCTCTAATCTCACATGTTAATTAACAGTGTACATATTATATAAATGAAATATAAATTATGTTGTAAGATGCATTTTCTTCTATTTGATATCGGATAATTAATATATGATATTCGTAAAAGTTGTACTTATTTTATATTTTAAATTCTATTATTGAATTGCCATCATTGAGCACCGAAAAGATCAAGTTGACTGGTTGCTCTATAACCCGTGCAATGCACAGGCATACTCTATATTGTGTGTTTTTAATTACAGTTATTGGCAGTGTATTCGTGTTGTTTATAGGTGAATTGATGACATTAATGTATTTATATGAGTAGTTTTTGACATTTTGATGTGTGGTTATATCGATGCAAAACAAGTTCTTCGACATTTAACATTAAGGTGAAATAATAGAGAAACATAGTGGTGTTCTTTACTCGAAATGTGAATAAATTTTCTAAATACTTAATGTATTTAAATGCTAAAAGTGTGATAAGTGAGATACATGATTGTTGATCTTGACCGGAAGTATGTGTTGTTAGACTAACGATCCCATCAACTCAAATTATGTGTAATATTAATGATCCTCGAGTTTTTTCAACTATTTTTCTTATATGCATGAAAATTCAATATTTTTTATATATTAATACGGTTAAAAAATTTCCGTATTACATCATATATTTCTTTAAAATTTGAATCTAATCATTGTTTACGTGTACTTTTATAACAGTTCCCACATTGTTAGAATAAAAAAAATATTTCTACTATTCGTGCTTCCATCATCATACATTAATATTGTTTTTTCCTTAAAAATGTATTTAATTTATTCATATGGTTATAAATTGTTAATGTTAAATAATCAAGTAGTAATAAATGTACGTAATAATAATACATAATACTTAATACATGCATATTAAATTGGAGATAATTAATGCATTCATATTAAATTAAAATAATTATTAACATTCAATTATGAGGGACAATTCAGTAATTTTAATATGATTAAATTGTCTCATCCAACCCCCTATTTGCTCTTTATATATATAATAAACTAGCATAAAAATCCGTTCGAGGCACATGTCATATTCTAGTACTCCCTCTATCTCATATTATATGTCTTGTTTTGTCTTTTATGTAGTCAAATTGACTAGTTTTTGACTGATAATTAAGAAAAATATATGTATGATTTTAAAAAATTAGAAATAAATTTTAAAGAGAATTAGATATATATTTTAATGATTTAAGTTTTTAAATTTATTGAATAAAAAACTAAGTATAATTTGCGGTCAAAATATGATAAAGTTGATTATATACTAGTTAAAACATGACACATAATATGAGACGGAGGGATTATAGTTTTTCAAATTCTGAAATGCTGAAGTGTGTCAATGTTTATGATGGTAGTGTTGTATACATCTCACGTATTTTTTCTCACAAGTTTTTTTAAATCTAAAAGTGATTGAGACTATGCTAAGAGTTGGAAAAGTGTCGTATGTTTTATATAACCTCAAGTTGCAAGAGGCCACCGCATATACACGGTCTCAAGTTTTGGGTTTTGACAAAAAGGTCTCTAATAAATAATCTTTTTTAGACTTCACAAAAAATATAAAAAAAATCCCACCACCCCTCTAAAATTTTTTTCCTTCCAAACGATATTAAAACTAAATTTCATATTTTATAGTTTTAAAATAATATTTTCTTTGCGAAACTCTGTATTTCCATATGTTGACAGTTTTTAATGTCAAAATTAAGAAACATACAAATTGATCGGGTACCTTAAATTTCATTTAACAAATTACATTCATAATCGTATACTTAGTAATATCTTATAGATGCACGTGTTATCTTATAGTTCTAATGGAAAATTGTGTGCCAACGTGTTTAAATTTTTTGTTTGATTTTTTATAACTCTTTTATAATACGTAAAATATCAAATATTTTTCTAATACACGACGCGCGCAGATATATACATGTATCGTGTATATGATTCGTACAGACATATTTTCCCGTATATAATTCTGAATATATGATTTGGTCTTGTGATCCAGTTGTTATACACTTAATGACAAATGTTTTATATCTAATTTTATCCAACTGAGCATCAATCATGAAAGTAACATTAAAATTATTTATATATTATAAAAATAAACTATAGATATAACTTTACTATTATGAATTATTTAGAAATGAAAAAGTGCATTGCATATGATACGACACTAGTTCAGATTGCAATATCATATCGTCAAAATTTGTAAATGTCAAAACAAAATATGAAAAAAATAATTAAATGGTTTCAATAATCAAATTTCAAATATTAGTTCATTCATGTCACATATACGTATTATGTATCCAGATGGAGACACATATGCTTCATTTAGTAGACTCAAGTTCGATTCTCATAAACAACCTTTTTTAATAACTAATAAACGTGGGTAAAATTGTTATTTGAAATTGAATAAAATGTCTCATGAATTTAGAAGCTAATAAAATGTCTCAATCTTGCACCATTTTGGGCACGAACATTATCTACCAATGTTACAGAACACAGAGCATACAATTTTTGAAATTTCAGTGTGTGAGGATTTTGTTAAAAAATAAAGTGTATATCCCTTAATAATTTAAATAAAGTGTACGAAATTCTCAGTAGAAACAACATATTCTCAATCAGTATCTAGCCTGTTGAGTGATGGTATATCATTCATGTTTACGGTTTCCTTTTTCTAGTCTTTTATGATTCGGGTGATGGCAAATATTTTGATTATATATGATATATATAGGGGTATAAAGTGCTTGAAAAGTGTCATAATATCAGTTTAAGATCATAATCATTTTAGATCTACATGAAAGAATTCATATGATAACTTATGTGATTAATTAATTTATTATTCTTTAAATAAAAAAAATGATCAAATCAAGTAATATAATTTAGTAACTCTAAATATTTAAGTAATTTTAAACGTAATCAATTACCTAATCTTTTCAGATCTATGAGATAAATGTAATATAATGATTTTTTTATGACAAATAATATGATTTAAGTTTTAACAATATGAACTAATTTTGTATCAAATTAAATAATTGTGTGGGGTTCAATATTTCATACATAGTTTACATACACATATACACATATTTTAAAATTTGATGATAATGCACATGTATTTAACGAATGAAATATTGAGAAAAAGTTGATTGAGTACTACGCTTATACTTTTAACCGATCGTGTGATAACTTATACCAAGTTTTGAGTATTTTTTTAATAACCGGGACAAGTCCCTTACAACTCACCACAAATCAATCTAGCAATTTTAATCTATATTATTTATTGACCTGAAATTATAAAGGTTGCTAACAAATAATTCATGTAGATGTAGTTAGTTAGAAACACCTCATTTCATTGAGATGATGTTCTCATGTAACCAATTAACAAACGTACTAAATTTGTGAGTAAGAAAATACATTTTACCTCCATAAGGCTCACACACCATTTGTGAAAAAGGTCAAATTTTGAGTATTTTTTAAGATTTGAGTAACATACTGATGCTGAGTTTAAAATAAATTTTATAATTATGTCAAACAAAAACTTAAAATAGTTATACTTGTAAGTACATTTAATAGACTCTGCTTATCTCATAATGTTGACTTCTTTCATGTTTTACGGTCAGTTTGACTAAACGACTCAAATGAAACATTTTATTCTCTTAGAATTAAATTACACACACTTTCTAACTGTATAATTTTAATAAATGTTTTTTATTGTACACGTATCCACTTTAATCACTTTTTCATATAAATTTCTGGTTATCACATTTAAATTTATTAAATTATTACAAATATCTAGTCAATATTACAATTACATGTGTATATATTAAATATTTAGTACTAATAGCATTCACCGAGTTGAAAGATATAATAATATGTAGGTTGACTACAAACTATACATAGAATTATATAATACAAATTAGCATATGTTAAAAGAAAAAGATGATTAAAAGTTATTCATTAGTATGGCTGTGCATCAGGTTTGATTAAACGAAAATCGAATCGAATAACCGATATTTTTTCGGTTCGGTTAACCAAAATATTGAATTCGGTTCGATTTTTGGTAATGATTTTTTAAAATTTCATTTTTTTTGTAATTCGGTTTTAACTGTGGTTAACTGAAAACCGTTTAAATTAACCGAACTTATTATTATATGGTATAAAATATTGATTATTATTACATTTGTACTATACTTAATCTTCATTTGGACATTCTACACTTTACAGACACAGCACAACACACACACACACACAGAGAGAGAGAGAGAGAGAGCCGCATACAACTCAATCCTCCACATAGACCTCCACACCGCCGTCCACACCTCCGTCCGTCGGCGTCGACCTCCACAGTGCCGACCACAACTTTGACTCTGAGCACACAAATCTGAAGTAAGTACTCTGTGTCTGAGCTTCAATTTATTCAATCCTTCCTCCACTTCAATTTGGATTTATATATGATGTTTTTTAAGGATTTTTGTTCGATTTAGAATGTGTTTGAGCAATTTTAATATTTTCTATTAAGTTTTGGTTTTGAAATTCGGTTTTCTGTAAAACCTGAATAATTAACTTCGGTTCGGTTATAAAACCGAATATTGTTCGGTTCAGTTTTCGGCAGGGGTTTTCACAATATTTCGATTTCGGTTAGCCGATAAAAAATTCGGTTTCGGTTTCAGTTAACCGAATGCACAACCCTAATCATTAGTCTCATTTATATAAAACATTTACTTATTTAAGACACACAAGCATAACAAATATTGGTATGGCTAACAACATTATGGTTGGGTAGTGTGGCGCCCTTCAAACCCGGGTCAGAAGTTTGGGGTCTACAACACACACACCATATATATAAACCTACTTATATTAATAATAAAGATAATAATAATATGCAGTGACCCAACTTACCAACATCCACGGATCACAACAGGTTAAAGTATGCACACAAGCCACATACACACCTTTATATTACAAACATCTAAATCCCAACTACTCAAACATATAACTGAATATTAAACATTCTTACAAACTTTTTAAACTTAAACTATCACAAGAGTCTTCAGCTAGCTTATTCCGCTCAACTTGGAATCCTAGCTCGCACACTTGATTGGGGATCCTCGCTACCAACAGATTCCTTCTTAACTGAAAAAGAATATAAACAGAATCGCACAAATGAGCTAACTAGCTCAGCAAGTCACATTGACAATACTGAGATTTAATAATGATCAAGTGAATGATTTAAGGTATCAAGTTTATGGATAAGCAATGATTAGAATTGAATATTTAATTTTCATTTTAAAAACCAAGGTAGGCTGCTGATCAGTCACGCACTAACCCCGAGCAAGGCACAAAGTTCTGCTCTAATTACTGTATCTAAGGCACACATTGGCCTAACTTGACCACCAATCTGGTCTGACCACGAATCTGGTCCATATTTTATAAAACAATCCAATTCTATAACAATAACAGAATAAACAATGTAAAACAGTAAACCGATTCATAAAAAATAATAGTTTTTAAGCATAAGGTAATTTGCAATCATCACAAGGGAATAACAGGGAAAATGCAAAGACTGGCTATCAGCCGGTAGAAGGATTGGATAATAAAATAATCATAGTCTTGTGGTTATGAGGGCTAGTGTTCCAATGTATAAGGTATAAAGGTTTGAGTGTTAAACAAATTCGGTTCAGTTATTGGTATTTAGTTTGTATGTATTTGTGGAGTAGTATCGTATATCTGTGGTTCGTATATGGGTATTCAACAATCAATGGTTCAGAAAGAATAAGGCTTACGACTCAAAGATGAATAACTGGAATCAAGGTTTAGGGTTCAGTGCACTTGCAATATAAAACAGAATTATCAATTATTCGTAATATATCTTGAGAAGGTTCTGAACAGTTGCCTTGTCTTAACTTGTTAACACTTCTCTGGCTTTCAATCACTATCTCTTATTCACTCACTATATGCTTCCCCTTTCCTATGCCTTGCTTCTTATGCTCAGACACCACAAGTATTTATCAATACTTATTCTCACTTGATTATATTGGATATAAGCTTCTATCTACCCTTCGTTTCACCCAAATCCGATTTACGGATTGAAAGTTATGAGTAAAACAGTCAAATAATGAACATATACGCATATAACACATCAATTAGATCACATATAGCACATAGCACGTAAGATATTCGATAAAAATACTTTTTTAAAGAAGATTGATGTTAAAATAATTTTTCAGATATTTAATATGAATTTTTAAACATTTTTCGGAATTAAACCGGGCCGTTGAATCATTTTAAATAATAAACATGGTTCGATTACCCGAATCTGGCTTTAGAATCATTTTATAATAATTATCGAGTCTTGAAAATAATTAAAATAATATTTTAAACCTCGAAACTATTTTTCGGAATTTTTAGGTCAAAATAAATAATTAAATCTAATTAAATAATCAATTAACAATTAATTAAAAACTAATTAAATCAATTAATTTTTGAATTAATCGACCAATTAACTAATTAATTATTAACTAAAATTAATTAACTAATTAATTCAGATTTATTTTTGAATTAAAAATAATTTTTAGAATTAAAATAATAATTTTTAGAATTTTTAATAATTAAAATCGAATTTCTGTAATTAAAATAAATAGAAAATGTGATTTTAAATATTTTAAAACAGGAATCCAAAATATGAAAATTTTGGAAACTTCAGGGACCTAACGGTTTCTCTTTCAAAACTGCAGGTATTAAACTGCAATTTGTACAGGGCTCGCTGTCGATTCGCCGGAGTTTGCCGGAGAACACGATTCCGGCCACCTCAGGCCACCGAACTCTCCAGAATTAAACTACAGGCTACCGGGAACTTATACATGCAATCAAATCAACCAAACAATCAAGGGTTTGGCCGGAAAAAGTCCAAGAAACTCGCCGTCTCCGGCCTGGTAGAACCAGGAATCGTCTGTTCATGCCACCTAGCTCAATCGATTGCTCTCTTCACGATCTACTTATTCATGTAAACAAATCAATTCAATAACCCTAGGGGAAGAAACCCCCAAATTCAATTAAGAACATTCAAACGGGTTATAAACCCTAATTTTAAAATTCGAAATTAAAACTCAATTTTGAACATGTTATTGAACTTCAAATCAGTCATATAATATACCAAAATCATCACGAAGAAAAACTCTACAACATGCAATCATCAAATCATACAAACAACATCTCGAACAAAAATTCATATTTTAATTCAAAATAATCCGAAATTAAATAAAAATTTAGAAAATAAACCTTTGATTCTGCAGTTATGAATCTTATTGATTCTGATAGTAAACCTCAAGACCTTCGTTTTGAATACTCGAGCTTTCCAAACAGAGTTCGATAACACCTCCAAAAACTTGTTTGATTCTCAGAAATTTATATGAATTTAGGGTTTTTCCCTGTAAAATTATATATTTAACTGTTTACAAATAATTTTGTATACAAAATAAAATACGGTAAGGGCTATTTATATTTACGGAATATTAGTACCCCATTGGATCATACCGGATATAAAATAGTACGTTTAATTGAGAAAACAGATCCAAAACGGTACCAGTTCTAGGATAATTATCCAAATCTATGCATTTTGTAACTACGGTCTTGGTCTCAGCATTGTGGTTACACGTATTACGAGAAGATAATATAATAGTTTAATAAAAAGATCTCGTTTCTCGAAAGTACGGGTTTTATCGATTTACCGAAATGAATTTTATATCGAAAATATTACGCCGAGACCCGCACGGGGAAAAGCGTACTCCGGATCAAAAAAGTCAAAACATGGAAAATACTCGGAATATTGCAATTCGGTTAGAAAGGAGTTTTCGGAAGAGTTTCGGGTTGTAAAAACGTAAAAACGGTTGAAGTCGGTTGGTTCCCGATTATACAAAATAGTTTATAAATACTCGGAAAAATAATTTATTAAATCCATAAATCCTTTATAAAGTCATATAACAACATAAAAATTAATAGGCAGATATGACAATTATCTATACTTTATTTTGGACATATAAAAATTAAAATACTCAAATTTTATCATATTTAAATATCCAAACACACATACCACTTAACAAATAATTCACAGAATAAACACAGAATATTTATTTATTAGCTAAAATAATTACACGATATATCTCTTATATTACATCCTTCCCCTCTTAAAAGAATTCTGTCCTCAGAATCTCCTAAGAAAATAAATGAGGGTACTTTTCTCGCATATCACTTTCTAACTCCCAGGTTGACTCTTCAACATTTGGGTTTCTCCACAATACTCTTACTAACTTTACAACTTTATTCCTTAATACCTTCTCTTTTTCTTCTAGAATCTCTATTAGACTCTCTACATATGACAAATCTGCCTGAAGTTCCATCGGCTCGTACTCAATTACATGCTTGGAATCTGGATTATACTTCTTAAGCATCAATACGTGAAAAATATTATGAATGTGCTCCATATGCGGGGGTAATTCCAATTCGTAGGCTACCTTGCCGACATGCTTCAAAATTTCAAAAGGTCCGATGTACCTATGACTCAGCTTTCCTTTCTTTCTAAATCTCGTCAATCCTTTCCACGGTGACACTTTTAACAACACTAAATCTCCTTCTTCAAATTCCATATCCATTCTTGATTGATGTGCATACTTCCTCTGACAGTCTTGGGCTGCAATTAACCTTTTTTGAATAACTTTAACAACTTCTTTTGTCTGTTGCACCAATTCGGGTCCAAGTATCTTACGTTCTCCTACTTCATCCTAATATACTGGTAATCGATATTTATGTCCGTAAAGAGCTTCATAGGGTGGCATCCCAATACTGCATGGTAACTATTATTGTAAGAAAATTCTACCAAGGGTAAATGCTCGTCCCAACTTCCTTTGAAATCAATCACAAACGCATAACATATCTTCAATTGTCTGAATCGTTCTTTCGCTTTGGCCGTCTGTTTATGGATGATAAGATGTACTCATATTCAATCTGGTTCCCAAACACTCTTGAAAACTTCTCCAAAATCTTGAATTAAATCTTGGGTCTTGATCAGATACGATAGATATAGGAACTCCATGATGAACTACTATCTCATTTAGGTACATGTGAATCAACTTGTCTAGTGAAATCTTTCATTTATAGGCAGAAAATGAGCTGACTTAGTTAGTCTATCCACTATAACCCAAATGGCATCGTGATTTGCTTTTGTCCTTGGTAATCTAACTATGAAATCCATGGTAATATGCTCCCACTTCCATTCTGGAATCTCTAATGGCTGCAATATTTCCACTTGGTCTCTGGTGCTCTGCCTTGACCCTCTGACATGTATAACATTTACTGACCCATTCTGCAATTTCTCTCTTCATATCTGGCCACCAATAATTCTTCTTTAAATCCCTATACATCTTGGTACTTCCTGGATGGATTGAATACCTTGAATTATGAGCTTCCTGCAAAATTTCATTCTTCAACTTTGTCACTGGTGGAATCCAAATTCTGGAAGAAAATCTAAGAATACCTTGATCATCCTTTTGTGTCACAACTCTTCACCTACCAAATGATTGATATCCTGATCCATTACTTCCTCTTGACACTTCTTTATCTTTTTTAATAATTCTGGCTGGAAAGTCATACTATACATCTTTGCTTCGTCAGGCTTGCAAACTTTGATTTCCAATTCTAATTTTTGAAATTCTTTGTATAATTCCTCGGATACTGTCAACACATTCAACTTCTCTTTCCGACTTAACACGTCTGCCACAATATTTGCTTTACCTGGGTGATAGTTAGTCGTACAGTCGTAGTCCTTGATCAACTCCAATCATCTTCTCTGTCTCATATTAAGTTCCTTTTGCGTGAATATGTACTTTAAACTTTTGTGATCCGTATAAATCTCACATCTTTCTCCATATAGATAATGTCTCCAAATCTTTAAAGCAAATACTATGGTCGCTAGTTCCAAGTCATGAGTAGGATACTTATGCTCATGAGGTTTTAGTTGTCTTGATGCATATGCAATAACCTTATCGTGCTGCATCAAAACACAAGCCAGTTCCTTATGAGAAGCATCACTAGAGATTACAAAATTTTCTTGATCATCTGTAAGTGACAAAACAGGTGCCGTGATCAGTCTCCTCTTCAATTCTTGAAAACTTTCTTCATACTTGTCGTTCCATATAAACTTTTCATTCTTCCGGGTAAGCTTTGTCAAAGGCGTCACAATCTTCGAGAAATCTTGAAAAAATCTTCGATAATATCCCGCTAATCCCAAGAAACTTCTCACTTCTGCTGGTGTTTTGGTCTTTCCCAATTTGTAATAGCTTCAATCTTTGTTGGGTCCACTTTGATCCCTTCATTACTGACTATGTGCCCTAAGAACTAAACTTCCTATAGCCAAAACTCACACTTTGAGAATTTAACATATAACTTTTCCTTCCTCAAAATTTCCAAAGATATCCTCAAATGCTCCACATGATATTGGGGTTTACTGGGAGAATTTGTAAATGTGAAGTGAGTAAAATAAATTGGAAATGAATATCAGGTAAGTGAAACAAATACGAAGTTTTGACATTTTTAAAATTTTATAATAAAAACTATAAAAACTAAATATAAAGGATACACATATATAATATGAATCAACAATTTATTTACTCAAAAATTAAAGTAATAAAAATGAATTTGATAAAAAGTGAGGATGTGGCTTATCTAACAAATTTTTTAAGGTAAACTGAATAAGTTTTATAGCACAATTCTAGTTATATGAAATCTTTGAGTATGAGTTTGGGGTTCGATTGTGTGTGTGTATATATATAAATTATGTGAGGATATCATTTTTATAATTTTCTAACATAAAAGGGCAAAATTGTAATTTAACGATCATTAAAATGACCCAATTTGCCCCTAGCCCTCTTTTATTATGTTAGGTCACACAACACTGTAGAAGGGGGTTGAATATAGTGTTTATATAATCAAATCGATTTATCAACACAAGTATGTAACAGTAATCAAGTATATTCAATATAATAAACTCTGTTACAATAGAACAATTGTTCTCTCTCAGTGATGAACAATATCACTAAGAGCTGCTAGGTTACAATGTATAATCTTTCTCGTGAATGATAACACATATAGTGTAAACTCTAAGTTGTGTTTATATAGTACACAGTTACAAGATATCTTCTAATTGATATGGAATATATAATTCTATCTCCTAAAATATATCAATCAGATATTATCTTCTACAAGTCTTCTAGTTGTCCAACTCTTCATGCATATCTTCTATTATTTTAGTCATGATCCTTTCCTGTAAATCAGCTGCATTCCTTATCTGAAGTATCCGCACTTAATTCCTGATATAAACCCTGACGGCCTTAAGTTCTGATATAAGTTCTGACTTCAGTAAGTTCTGATGTCCAGTAAGTCTTGATATTAAGTTCTGAAACTAAACACAACAGATTAGACATGACATCACAAATATATCTAACAATCTCCCCCAACTTGTAAATTATGGAAAATATACAAGTTAATAGATTTGATGATGTCAAAAACATTTAAACACAAATGCAATGAGAGTTTATTTAAATAACTAACTACAACTTACAGTCCTTGTAGCTTTTACCAATCTTATTGAGTCAACCTGAATCCAAAGTGATTCTTGACAAAGTTTGATATCAGCTTCTCTTCTGCATTTCTCAGGACTTGAGCTAATGTAGACTTGACTTGCTTCATTTCTTCGTCTTGACTTCCAATCTGGTAGATTGTAGTCCTAAGTGCTAAGATGTGATTTCTTTCCAATCCATCATCAAGTCTGATTACTCTTGGATGAGATGAGTCTCCATTATATCATAGACACTTCTCTTTTAGAATAACTTCAAGTTTAGCAGAATCCTTCTTCATTGGAATTTCACTTCCATCATCTTCAACTATATTTGGAATGAATTCTGTAACCCTTGATCCAGAGATTCTGGCTTTATCCCTTATGGTCTTCATGATGAAATTTGACCATCTCCTGGTAATCTCAGACTTTATCTCTAAAAGATAATGAAAGAATTGAAGTTCTTTCAGAGATTTGTTCATCACATCTGATTCTGACATTCTGTATGTTCTTCCATCTTCAATAAACAGAATCAACTTTTCTTTGACATTACTTTTATCATGAGCATCCAGTACCACTTGAACAGATATAACCTTATCAAGGTGTTTCTGTGTAACTTCCTCAAGTGGTTTGTCAGTTAACAAAAATGGATCTCTAGTAAGTACTTCAACTCCTGTCTTGATCTTGGATTCTTCATAACCTAATCCAAATATGTCTCTTGCTTCTCTAGCTTTCAATCCAGCAGTCATGAAATCAGATAGCAGTTGACTTTTCTTAGGATCTGATGGATTAACATTTTTTTATAGGAGTTTTCTCTTATCAGTAACTGTCATTTTGTTCAAATCAACTTGAGCTTTGTCAGAGGTTGATGTCTTGATGACTTGATCAGGATTTGCAGAATCTTCTGTAGCTTGATGTTCTTCACTCTGAACAACTTGAGCTATGTCAGAGGTTGTCTTAGATTCTTCTGTTATCTTCCTTCTTTTCAGAGTTTCAACAGTTTCATCTTCTGCAGCAGCATCATCAAAAACTTGAACCAGTTTGCATACAGGTTTCATCAGGATTTGAGGAATCTTCATCTCCTGTATCTTTATTGGTTCATCAATCTTTCCCTTCCCTTTTGCCTTTGGATCAATTTCAACTTGTGATCTTGTATTGGGCTTTGAAGCCTCAGAATTTGACATTTTCTTGATCACAATGCCTTTTGCCTTAGGCCTTAGAGGTTTCTTTGCATCAGAAGCTTTAGACTTAAGATTTGTCTTCTCAGCTGCAAATCTAGCTTCTTCCTTCTTTAAAGTCTTTAAATCCATTCCAGGATTATGCTTGAGAAATAATCTTCTAGCAATTTCTTCATGAAGTGTCTGCATCTTGGGATCTTTATAATAGACTGTAGTTTCCATTCCCTTAAGTTTCAGAGTTTTTAAAAACTTCTGAGAATCTTTACTACCTCCTTGAATGAGAATATTAGAACTTGATATCAGACTTTGATCATCAAAACTTGCTTTCAGAACTTGAGCATTCACAGCTTCAGAACTTGTCTTCTTCTGTGTAGAAGATTTTCTAGAATCAGAAATTAGTTTCCTTGAAGAAACTTTGCTGCTTTGCCCTTGACCTTGACCCTTGCCCTTGCTAGGGTTTCCCTGGTGATCTTCTTTATCATCCTTCTTCTTTAGTACTTGACTAGTTGAGCATTTGGACTTCACTACCTTTTCCCCCTTTTTGGCATCATCTGGTAGGAGTAGAGATAGAATAAGTTCTACTGAAGATTGGATTTCATTCAGTTGAGTCTGTTGAGAGGCTTGATTCTGCAGGACCTGAGTCAATTGGGCATGTTGCTTTTCTTGAACTTTCTCAATAGCCTCTACCTTTTCATAAAATAGGTCTGATAAACCTATTTTTGTCTAGCTTAAGCATCAGGTCCAGCTTATCAGCATTTTCCTGTAGTTTATCAACCTTGGCATGAGTAATGGAGTGTTGACCTTGAAGACTTTTAGTACTGAGAGTTGTGACTTCAAGTTGAGCTTTGAAGTCAGAGTTTGTCAACAACTCATCAGCTTTTGCAATATAATCTGAAAATACTTTTGAGCTTGAAATGAAATCAGATTCATTCCACTTTTTGGTCCATTCAACTCCTCTGTGAGTTTCGTCCCATGGAACAGGAGCATCTTGTTCAACAAACTTTTTAAGCAATGCCTCCTTTCCAAGAATTTGAGTTGGAGTGTTTACTGAAGATGACTCTCCAGAACTTGCAAGAAACTCATCATCTTCTAACAACACAAGTGTGTGTGTGGCTGTAGGAGATTCCGGTACAACTTCATCTGTTTCCACATCCATAATTGGAGTAGTTGGAACTTCAGCATTTAGTGGAGAAACAGGTGGAGTTGTCACTTATCCTTGTGGTGCTTCCAAAAACAGAACAAATGGAATGTGCAACCTATGAATGTCAATTTCAGGACTTTATCCTGAATCTTCAACTGGAACATTTTCTTTGATAGGAGAGATAAGTGGTGTAATCACTGTGTCTGGAATAGTTTCTTCAGCTTGAGGTAGAGGTGGCAAAGCTTCAATTACTATTGGTCCTGATGAGATCAGAGATTCCTAATCCTCTTCCTCAGCTTCTAGAGCATCCTCAGAGTGAGGTTGTGCCATATGTCTTCCTGCTCTCATCTTCTTTGATCTTCTGGATGGTGGAGGAGTTGCTTGAGCAGCATCAGAACTTGAAGTCCTTTACCTCTTTAAAATACCAGAACCCTCAGCTTCAGTTTCCTGCTGAGGAGTTACCTCTTTCTGAAAAATTTCCTTTTCAGCTTCTACTGTCACAGGTTCTAATGCATGAACCTGGACTTGCTCCTCTTCATCTGATTCATCTCTAAGAATCATCCTTCTTCTCCTTGATGGAGATTTAGGAACATATTTTGCTCTTAAAGGTTTGGGTCTAGATGTTATAGCAGATGATTGTGGTTGAGAGGATTGTGCAGGTTGGAAATAAGTTCTGATGGTAGGCTGTGGTTGTGGTTGAGAGGATTGAGCTAGTTGAGTATTGGTTGTCGGTGCTGATGGAGGTTGAGAGTGTGCAACTTCAGGAAATTTGGGTGTGTATGTGTTGGGGTCAGAGTTTACTAAGAACTGTTTTACAGAATCAGGAATTTGAAGGGGTCTTAGTATCTCTTTCTTATTATCAGTAGATAACAAGTCTTTGAAGGCCCTTTTAGCAAGTTTAAAAGGTTGAATTGTCTCACTATAGTTTTGAGGCTTATTAGGACAACAAAAACTGTAAATTAATTGACAAAATCTAGCGAAGTACACAGTATTTGGGTCCTCATTCATCCTATCCCCAATAAAACCAAGAATAGCAGTAGCATAATCAAAGTGTGTTTGATTTAGAAGTGCATACCCTATTTGCTGACTTATAATGGGAATTGCATCAAAGTTGGAGCATTTGTTGGCAAAAGCTGTGGTGATGCAGTCAAAGAAGTAGCTCCACTTCTTTCTGATGTATGGCCTCTTCAGCTGTCCTAGCTTGGACAGACCTTTCTCATAGCCAAGATTGGCCATCATACTTTGCAGAAGTGGCTCCACAATCTGAGCATTGAAAATGCAATTTTCTGGTAAGTGGAAAGCCTGTCGAACTATTGACAATGTTACCAGATGCTCATCTTCCCCTGTTGTGAAGATAATACTTGGGGACCCAGCTTCACCGCCATCATCAAAAATACCACTTCTCCAAAACTCCAGTATCTGAGTTCCTGAAAGTAATTGTGGTTGGGTCAGAGCATACCCAATCTCACTTCGAGCCAGAAAGTCTTGTATAAAATGAAGATCTGATGGAGCATCATCCTTGCTAAGAATAGCCATGTAGTTGTTTGGGACGAACTTGGCTCCATTAAAGATGATGTCCTTGGGTGCCATTTCTGTAAGAAATTAAGTGAAAGTTGTGTGTACAAAAGGTGTTTGTTAAAATGCCTGTAAGAAATAGCTTCAGAGAATATTAGAGAGTGAGAGAGAATAAGAGAGATTATAAAATAAGAAAAGTAGGTAAAAGATTGTAAAATCTTTTAACTCTCTTATTTATACGGTCATTTTTGTGAAGCAGATTAGACCTTTTACACCTGGCAGCATGGAAACAGTCAAAAAAGTAATGAGTGGGCACGGCAAACGTGCAATAATTATTGCTCACATGCTGTTACCAAAACAAACACACAACCCATTAACCAAATGATTATCACTATTTTTATCTCACTTAATTATTTTCTGACAAAATATAACCGTTACAGTAAATACTAAAAATAAGCCAAGTAATTAAATAATGCCTTGTAAGCATCAGAGTTTCCATCAGGATTTGCATCAGAACTTGACTATTATCAGAATTTAACGGTCATCGGAACATGGCTTCTGTACTCAAAAAGTGAATGACTGTTTCTGAGATTCTTCACACAAATACTGACTGGTTTCTTCAGAGTTTAATCATCAGAACTTTCATCATAACTTATCCTCAGAATTTATGCAACTAATACTTAACTGTTTGTCAGAAACAACTTAATCACCACATTAATTTTCATCATTCATATGGAGTGAGAGTGTGTGCATTTGCAAATGATCAGATAAAGATTAAAGTCTGATAAACTTCAGATATCTTAGAACTAAGGCATAACCAAGAAAAATGCTTAAAATATGTCTTTAATTTTGAAGTCTACTATAGAATAATTTTATGCAAGAGTCCACCTCAACTGTTTATGCTCATTTTATGCATCTTTTGACATTCTTTTTACAGTGGCTTCTCAGTGTAAATGAATCACAACTGCTATCAGAATTTATACTATTATCAGAATATTTCTCCAGTAATCAGAGAATGTGAAAAGTCACCAAGAAATATTTATTTGCTTTTCTAATGCATATAACTTAATACCAGCAATGCACTTGGGTCTCCCCTTTCACATATTTACTCTAGATCTCAAAGGAGTACCTGACTTCAATTTTTCTTTTCTTTTGCTTTCTTCAGATAAGTGAGGCTTATCAAGCATGTAGTTCATCCTTAAGATTTACTGACATCAGAATTTGACAGATGAGAAGCAATAATCTAGTTTGTGACTTAGTAATAAGATACACAAATTAAATTTGACTAAGATCAAAATCAGAGTTTGCTTGTGTTATGGATTTCCACATAAATAACTAATTCAAGCATGGGATACACAGCTTGTTAAAGACTACTAAGTCAGCGTCTAACAAATAATCCTCATTGGAGTGAATAGTCACAGAACATTCAAAACACTATCAGAGTATATAGAATCACATCAGATAACAATCAGTATTTAATATATTACAATTGAAGCACAGATTACATGGAGATAAAACTATCTGTAAACACTGATCATAAAGTCTGATGTATGAGAACAAAAACTAAACAGATTTTGAGAAAGAACCTGAAACCATTCCAAGTTTATTTACCAGTCTTGTAAAAGTAGCTTCATATAGTGGTTTTGTGAAAATATCTGCTAGTTGTTGATCTATTGGAACAAAATGCAATTCCATTGTACCTTTCATCACATGTTCCCTTATGAAATGGTACCTAATGTTGATGTGCTTTGTCATTGAGTGTTGAACTGGATTACCTGTCATAGCAATAGCACTTTGATTATCACAGTAAATGGGTATTTTAGAATATTCTAACCCATAGTCCAGTAACTAATTCTTCATCCAAAGAATCTGTGCACAACAGCTTCCTGCAACAATATATTATGCTTCTGCAGTTGATGTGGAAATTGATTTATATTTCTTTCTAAACCAAGAAACCAATCTACCTCCAAGAAATTGGTAGCTTCCACTAGTGCTTTTCCTGTCTATTTTGCATCCTGCAAAATCTGCATTTGAGTAACCTATTAGCTTAAAATCTGATTCTCTAGGATACCACAATCCTAGATCAGTTTTACCCTTGAGGTACTTGAAAATTCTTTTCACAGCTATTAGATAAGGTTCACTTGGATCAGCCTGAAATCTTGCACAAAGACAGGTAGCATACATGATATCAGGTCTACTTGCAGTTAAATAGAGTAAAGAGCCAATCATACCTCTGTAGTTAGTAATATCTACTGATGCTCCAGTATCCATGCTCCAGTATCTATATTTAACTTGGTTGCAGTGGCCATGGGAGTGGATGCAGTTGAACAGTCTTGCATTCCAAATTTCTTGAGTAAATTTCTGGTGTACTTGGATTGATTTATGAAAGTACCTTCTTCATTTTACTTGACTTGAAGTCCCAGAAAATAGCTAAGTTCTCCCATCATACTCATTTGATATCTTGACTGCATTAGCTTTGCAAACCTTTCACAGGGTTTGGCATTTGTAGAACCAAAGATGATTTCATCAACATATATCTGTACCAAAAGTAAGTCCTTTCCATTGTTGAGGTAGAACATTGTTTTATCAATTGTGCCTCTGGTAAATCCACTTTCTAGAAGGAATTGAGCTAAAGTCTCATACCATGCTCTTGGAGCTTGCTTAAGGCTATAAAGTGCTTTATCAAGTCTGTAGACATGATTAGGAAATTTTGGTTCTACAAATCCTGGAGGTTGTTCAACATATACCTCGTCTTCCAATTCTCCATTAAGAAAAGCACTTTTCACTTCCATTTGAAAGACTTTAAACTTCTTGTGAGCAGCATAAGCCAAAAAGATTCTTATGGCTTCCAATCTAGCAACTGGAGCAAATGTTTCATTATAGTCAATACCCTCCTGTTGAGAGTAACCTTTAGCAACCAGTCTTGCTTTGTTTCTTGTAAATATGCCATCACTATCAGTTTTGTTTCTAAACACCCATTTTGTGCCAATAATGGATCTGTTCTTTGGTCTTGGCACTAGGGTCTAGACTTTATTTCTTTCAAATTCATTTAACTCTTCCTGCATTGCTTGCACCTAATCAGCATCTTGAAGAGCTTCTTCCACTTTCTTTGGTTCCGTCTAAGATAGAAAGTAATGATAGAGACATTCATTTGATGTTGTTGTTCTAGTTCTGACACCTGCTTCGGGATCTCCAATTATTAAGTCAGGTGTGTGTGATTTAGTCCACTTCCTTGCAGATGGAAGTTGATCTCTAATACTGGATCCTCCCCCATGATCCATGATATCTCCATCAGCATTTTCTGATGCTCCCCCTGAAGTTATGTCTCTGAAATTTCAGAATTTGAGTTGGATCCTTCAGGAATTGAAGAATCGGAGTTTCTAGAATTATCAGAATTTGGCTCATCAGAACTTGATGAATCAGAACTTGAAGAGCCAGTGACAGGTTCTGATGTTTCTTGAGAGTCTTGACATGTGGTATGATCATCAGCTTGCTCCCCCTGAACATGTGCATTTTCCCTTGGAGTAGTTACCACAGTTTCAATGACATCAGAATTTAACCCGTCAAAACTTACAGGATCAGGATTTAGGTCATCAGAATTTACAGAATCAGCATTTAAATCTTCATTTTTAAATCTCAGCTGATCATGATCATTGAAATCTTCAAGTCCAGTAATCATTTTATCATCAAAAGAGACATTGATAGATTCCATGACAACCCTTGTTCTTAAATTGTAGACTCTGAAGGCTTTTGTGTAAAGTGGATATCCAACAAAAATTCCTTCATCAGCTTTTAGATCAAATTTTGACAGCTGTTCAGGATGAGTCTTAAGAACAAAACACTTGCATCAAAATACATGAAAATCTTTCAGATTTGGCTTCATTTTCTTCACCATCTCATATGGCATTTTTTCATGCTTGTTTATGAGTGTAGCATTCTGTGTAAAACAAGCATTCTGCACAGCTTCAACCCAAAAGTAAGTTGGTAGCTTTGCTTCATCAAACATAGTTCGTGCAGCTTCAATAAGAGTCATGTTCTTTCTTTCTACAACTTCATTCTGTTGTGGAGCTCCAGGTGCAGAAAATTCCTGCTTTATTCCATGCTCTTTGCAGAACTCTTCCATGATTGAATTCTTGAACTCAGTGCCATTATCACTTCTTATTATTTTAACAGAATCTTTGACCAACTTATCCAGTTGTCTGACATGATTAGTTAGAGTAGATGCAGTTTCATTCTTCTTGTGCAAGAAATACACCCAAGTGTATCTTGTGAACTCATCCACTATAACCATAGCATATTTCTTCTTTGCAATGGACATGACATTGACTGGACCAAATATATCAACATGCCGTAAGTGATAAGGCTCAAGAATTGAGGATTCAGTTTTGCTCTTGAATGAAGATTTTCTTTATTTTGCTTTTTGACATAAATCACAAAGGCCATCAAGAGCAAATACTGATTTTGGCAGTCCTCTCACAAGATCTTTCTTTACTAGCTCATTTATGTTGTTGAAATTTAAATGAGAGAGTCTCTTGTGCCAATTCTAGCTTTCTTCAATTGATGCTCTGCTTAACAGACATATTGCAGAACCATCAGAGTTTGTTGAAAGTCTAGCTTCATATATGTTACCATATCTTTAACCTTTCAGAACCACTTTTTCTGTAGAATTACTTACAACTTCATAGTGTTCTTCAAAGAAATCCACATGATAACCTATGTCACAGATTTGACTCACACTTAGCAGATTGTGTTTAAGTCCTGAGACAAGAGCTACTGATTTAATTATGACATTTTCAAGATTGCTATTGCCATATCCCAGAGTCTTTCCCATGTTGCCATCTCCATAAGAAACTCCTGGGCCAGCTTTCTCCATAAAGTCTGATAATAGGGCTTTATTTCCAGTCATATGTCCTGAACATTCACTGTCCAAAACTAGGATATTTTTCTTGTTGCCCTACAATCACAAAGACCACTATTGTTTAGTTTTAAAGACCCATACTTGCTTGGATCCTTTGGCCTTTTTAAGTTTGTTAGCATTTGCAGCGGATTTAGTTTTAGAGTTTATGCTAACATGCGTCTTATCAGACTTTATATCAGACTTTGTATCAAAATTTACACTAGAAGGAATTACACTAACTTTTTTCAAAGAAGGTTTTATTTGATAATAATCATAGTACAAACTATGATATTCCTTATAAGTATAAATTGAATGCCATAAACTACCACAATGAAAATAAAGATTTTGTGGTTTAAACCTAACAGACTGACTCTTAACTCCTGATCTAGGAGGTAAAGAGTTTATATCTTTATTTTTCCTGTAAAAAGAAGCAAGATAGTTAGAGTTTCCACAATTATAACATTTCTTTCTAGGAGCATTAGGAACAGGCATATAATTATTTCTTTTATTCACACCTTCCTTTTCATTCCTATTTTTCCTAGCTTCCTTTATCTTGTTCACATTTCTAATATCTTTCAGTTTATGTTTAAGCTGCTTTTTTGTCATTAAACATATGTTTACTGAAGCTGGTTTGTCCTGTTTTAATTTGTCAGAAGTTGACTTTTCTTTGACTTTTGTTTCAGAGTCTTTCATCTTTTCAGAATCAGACACATCAGTTTTTGCTACAAATTTAACAGGATTAACTTTAGGCTTTTCAGCTTTCTTGGTAAAGTTTGGTTTAGATGACACAGTTTCCTTTTCTTCTTTATCATCTAGGTAACCTAGACCTTCTTTCCAATTTCCATTTTCTAAGATTTTCTAAGTTGTTCTTCCAGAGTTAGTCCAAGTTTTGATTATCTCATTTTCCTTTTCCAGTTCAGATTTAAGAGATTTATTCAGTTTTAGCACTTCATCTCTAACATACAAAGCCTCATCTCTTTCTTTCTGAGTTTGATGGAACATAACTAACTCTTTTTCTAAATAGTCATTTATGTTTCTAAGAGCAAGACTTTCAGATGTTAATCTTTCATTTGTTAAAATCTGATCTCTAAAACTAATGAACATGGTTTTAAGATATAATCTTAGCTCAGAAATATCATCAGTATGAAAAGCAAGAGTTGATTGAGGTACCTCTAATTCAGCAGCATCAGAACTGCTATCAACATTTGCTATCAAGGCATAGTTCACCTCATCTTCAGAATCTGAAGTGTCTGCCCAGTTTTTCTTCTTTGTGATAAGTGCATGTCCTTTATCACTTTTTCCTTTCTTACAATCAGGAGAGATGTGGCCTTTTTCACCACAATTGTAGCATTTGACATTTGAGTTGTCTCCTCTGTCAGACTTTCCTCCTGTGCCTTCAGACTTTCTGAACCCTTTCTTTTCATAACTTCCACCTTTTCTGGAAAACTTCTTGCTCTTTCTAAATTTCTTGTAGGTTATCTTTGTGATACATTTCACCATAAGAGCACATAGTTGTATCATCTCTGCATCAACATCCACTTCAGATAAATTTTCAGATTCTGAATCATCATCATCAGAATATGATGACTCTGAATCAGACTGTATGATGAGAGCCTTTCCTTTGCTCCTCTTTGAGACAACAACTTTAGGAGATTCCTCCTCAGCTTTAAGAGCAACTGTCTTTGACTTTCTTCCATGCCTTCTGCTCCTTTGATCCATCTCAAGTTCATGAGTCTTGAGCATACCATAAATTTCATCAAGAGTAGTTTCAGCAAGGTCATAGTTGTCTCTTATGGTAGTAGACTTCAAATCCCAATTTTCAGGAAGAGCTAAAAGGAATTTTAGATTTGAATCTTCAAGATCATATTCCTTGTCCACCAGTGACATATCATTCAAGAGTTTGGCAAACCTGTCATATAAATCAGTTAATGACTCATCAGTTTTTGAGTCAAAGTGCTCATACTCTTGTGTGAGTATAGTCTTCCTGTTCTTTTTGTTTGTATCAGTTCCATGGCATCTTGTCTCCAAAGCATCCTATATCTCCTTTGCAGTCTTGCATCCAATTACCATATTTGACATGACATTGTCAATTGCACTATGAAGCAGATGTCTTACCCTTGCATCTTTGGCAATAGATGAAAAGTCTTTGGTTGTGTACTCACTTTTCTCCTTTGGTATCATCTTTGCTGGTTGATCAGCAACTGCAACAGAAAGATTGGTAGGCTTATATGGTCCATCATTAATTCTATCAAGGTATTTTGGATCTGTCACTTCCAGAAACATAGCCATCTTTACCTTCCATATAGGATACTCAGATGCTCTCAGTATGGGAACCCTAATACTCTCATATCGACTGTGTGTTTGATTGTTTTGAGTATCTTGAGTTTTGGTGGGCTTAGGTGGGGTTTGTTTTCTTCAGACATGATTGTAAACTGGATCTCACTGTTTGTAAATCAACAGAGAGGCTCTGATACCACTTGTTAGGTCACACAACACTATAGAAGGGGGTTGAATATAGTATTTATATAATCAAATCGATTTATCAACACAAGTATGTAACAGTAATCAAGTATATTCAATATAATAAACTCTGTTACAATAAAACAATTGTTCTCTCTCAGTGATGAACAGTATCACTAAGAGCTGCTAGGTTACAATGTATAATCATTCTCGTGAATGATGACACAAGTCTTCTAGCTGTCCAACTCTTCATGCATATCTTCTACTGTTTTAGTCATGATCCTTTCCTGTAAATCAGCTGCATTCCTTATCTGAAGTATCCGCACTTAAGTCCTGATATAAACCCTGACGGCCTTAATTTCTGATATAAATTCTGACTTCAGTAAGTTCAGATTTCTACTAAATCCTGATATTAAGTTCTGAAACTAAATACAACAGATTAGATATGACATCACAAATATATCTAACATATTATATAAAAGAAGATTGATATTTGATGTTAAATATAATATTTCAGTATAAAATGACACTCACATATTATATGTGTGATGAAATATAGAAGTGACAACCTGATATAAAGATATATCGGTGAATTAGTACACTAAGGTTTGACTCTCATTAACACCATTTTTAAAATAAACACAAGGACAAATATATCAATTTACGAGAATAAAATATCTCACAATTTTTATGTTCTGTGATTATATAGATAAAGGATAATAATATATAGATTAAGAAAAGATACACTTAAATATTAAGTATTTAACCGATAATATAATAATCTTGCTAATAATATTTTTTACTGGCTATAATATAATAAAGACGATATATTTTTTCTCTCGATAAAATAATAAACCTACTAAAAAAATTTTGTTATACATCTATAAATCATGTAAATAGTAAGAAGAATACGACACTTCCTAATCCAGGTTATCTTCCATTATAATTTAAAAAAGCATGGCTGTCAGCCCAACAAAAACCCACCCTACTTGCAAATCTAATATATTCTTCTATATCTAGTGGAAATTAACATGTTTTATAATACTAAAATGAAGGTTCCAAATCCAACCCAATGCTACCAATACGAGTGCATCACTAATAACATCATCTATTTGAAAGGACATGTTAATGTTAGTAGCTGTGACTATAATGTTCTTTAACTTGTTTAATTAAAAAGTATATGTATCATGCACAGGCGTGCCACACGCTTTGTATTTTAGGTATGTTAAAAAAAGCATCGCACAGATAGAATTAGATTAAAGTTAGTTTTCGATTAACTTATTGAATAAAGCTTTTGCAACATGAACACAACTCCGCTAATTTCAATATGGTTATAAAAAAACCTTTTTCAACTCTTCCCTTTCATAATTAATTCAGTATTTTTTATGGTATTCTGAATTGACAAAAATAAAAATTATATACACTTCAATATTCAAATTAGCAATTTTATATTTCTGACGATTGACGTATACTCCCTCCGTCTTACTGAATTATTTATATTATTTTTCGGCACGTTTTTAAATGTTCGTTGAAAGTATAATTTGATGATATATTTTTTTAAAATTTTTTTAATAAAAATTTTATTTAAATTTTTATTCAAACATATTTTTTTGAAAAAATATTATAAAATTATATTTTATAAAAATTTTAAAATATATGCCGAATACATAAATATCCAAGTGGACGGAGGGAGTATAAATTTAGCTATTACCCCCTGTGTTCTGTACAAACCGACCGTTGATATAATAAAGCAAAACAAAAGAGCAGGTAGGTAGGACAGATACACATGTTTCATTGCACAAACATTGGTTTGGTGGGATTGTTATTAGTCGACACAAAAAAAGAGAAATTGATGAACGTGACTTTGTGACTGAGGTAATTCATCAGTTGCCCCTTACTATTCGACAGGAGCGTCCTTTGGTTTTCCCACCACGGTTTTTTTTGCTATTAGGTCGCGCAATTATTTCACAAAATATTAATTTCCCTATATGTTTCCTGACAATTATCGAATTCCAAATCAATTGAATATGGGCCGTAGAATTTATCTTCACCCAACTGCCAATATGATCCGCATAAAATTTAGCACATACAAATTAGCATATGCACCGTTTGAATCACATTAATTTTGAGGTAAAAGTCAAATTTAACTGTGAAAAATAATTTTATAAAATCGTAATTCGCAATAGCATTTCAGGTTACAATTAACTGCATTAATTGCGTATGTGCTTTACGATTATTACAGATCGATTGCGATTCAACCACTTATTATAAACCAATTAATAATTTGCCAAAAGAAATAAATGCAGAACACCCATAAATTTATGTTTAAGATTTTTAATAAGTTTACATTCATAAATATTATACAAAGCATCACAAATTATATGCACTAAATACAAACTATCACATATATAATACATATTCGATACATGTATTATCTACCTCATGTGTTCCTCCCATTTGTTTACACTTTTATTTTTGAGATATTTTTTAGATATCCCTTTCAATTCTTTACATTTCAAAAATTTTTAAAAATAATAAAGTTTTTATAATATAAAAAGTAACCGTGTTTACTACTTATTTTCAGTGTACCCACTTTATGTATAAAATGTTAATCGGCCCACTACTTTACTTTCCTTTTCAACTTTTCTCCAATAACTTATCATTTTTCTTAACCTGTACACAACCTAAATATAAAGAAATGGGAGAGACATATGAAGTATTATGTAGATAAACATACCTAGAAGTCGGGCAAAGAAATTTAGCGAGAGATAGAACTTGTTTGCAATGAAAAATTGGAGACATATAAGTTCTAGGGTTTGAGACCGAAGCGAGGGATATGTACTGGACTAGTAAGTGGGCTTTAAATAATGGGCCTTTGAAGTCGTGACAATTAAGTATTAACAAATGTATGTTAATATATGAATATTAAAGAATAATTTTAAATAAATATATTTACTTATTAATTTATATGATATCAAGTATATTTTTGAAAATATATTTTATTATAAATATATGTAGCAGTTTGCATTTGTGATTTTTAAAAATTTAAAACCGCATTCAGATCGTGAATAAGCGATTATTAAAATTTAAATCTACAAGCAACCCTCGTTTCTCGATTATCCGCAAAATGCGGTTCGGTTGCGAGGGGTTGAGCAGTTAGTCTGTATACCCCTTATACAAACACATTATAGTCTCAGTTTAAGAATCGCTTTTGTGAACATAATTATAATGAAACATCAAAGATTTTTGAGTAAAATGAAGTATTACATATCTTAAAAAGGTACAATTTGTTTTCAAATGACACGTGACAATTTGTCATTTGAGGGTTTAGAAGTGATAAATAAATTCATCTATTTAAAGGATTAGAAACATGATTGCGACACCCTCAAACTCGGGGTTAGGAATGAGGACCCACGATACCTTTAGAATAATTAAACTATAAAACCCCGAAAAGTTACAAGGACCGATATTATGGCGCCCTCCAAACCCGGGTTAGAAGTTTGGGGTACACAACACACACACACACACACACACCATATATAAGCCTGTTTATGATAATAATAATATATGCAATGACCCTACTTACCATAATCCATGGTTCACAATAGTTTAAACTATGTCCACAACCTTATTTATATTACAACGTACCAAATCCCAATTTATTTATCTTACAACTAAAATAAAACAGTCTTACAAACTTTCAACACAAATTATAACAAACATCTTCTGCTAGCTTATTCCATTTCAACCTGAAAACCTAGCTCGCACACTTATCTGGGGATCCTCGCTACCACCAATTTCCTTTTTAATTGGAAAGGAACATAAACAGATTTGTAAGAGTTAGCTAACTAGCTCCACAAGTCAAAATGACAACACTGAGATTAAACAAAGATCAACTGAAATGACATAAGAAATCAAGTTTCCTGATAAACAATTATAAGAATTGGATATTCACTTTCATTTTTTAAAAACCAAGGTTAGGTTGTTGATCAATCACGCACTAACCACGGGCAAGGCTCACAGTTTTGCTCTATATACTGGATCCAATGCACACATTGGCCTATCATGACCACGAAACTGGTCCGACCACAAATATGGTCCATATTTAAAAATAAACCAATTCTATAATAATAACATGATTAACAATGTAAATCAATAAACTGAATCATAAACACCATTTATCTCCGAGCATAGGGTAATTCATAACATTATGAAGGTATAACAAGGTAAACACGAAGATTGGCTATCAGCCAAGGAAAGAATCAGAAAGTAGAAGACCAAAGGTCGAATGATTTCAAGGAATGGTCTTCTGTTATACAAGGTATAAAGGTTCTTATGTTAAGCAATTCCATATCAAGGATCAGTATATGGTATATATGTATTTGTGGAGTAGAATCGTATATATGTGGTTCATATCTGAGAATTCAACAATCAGTGGTTTACAAAGAATAAGGATTATAACTCAAGATCAATATCAAGAATCATGGTTTAGGGTTAAGTACTTCAAAGAACTTGCAATATAAAACAAGAACTACTTCGAATACTTAACAACATATATGAAGAAAGTTTGAAAATACTTGCCTTATCTTAGTCCGCTTTCACTTTACTTGCACTCGTCAATTGTTTCCAACTCACTGACCACTTAATTTCCCTTTCTACGTCTCTTTTCCTCTTTTAGACATCACATGTATCTATCAATACTACTTCTCATCTCATTCTATTCGTAACAAGCTTCTATCTACCCTTCGTTTCACACAAATCCGACTTACGGATTAAAAGTTACGATAAAAACCGTCAAACAATGCACATACAGGCATATTACACATCAACCTGATCACATATAACACATAGCACGTAAGATATTCGATCAAAATAATTTTTCAAATAAGATTCGGGGTTAAAATGATTGTCTAGGTACTTAATACGAATTTTTGAACATTTTTCGGAATTAAAATATGTCTCCGAATCATTTTATAATTAAATAATAGGATTTGAACACCCGAATCTGACTTTAAAATAATTTAATAATAATTATCGAGCCTTAAAAATAATTTAAAATAATATTTTAAAGCTCAAGACTATTTTCGGAATTTTTAAATCAAAATAAATAATTAAATCTAATTAAATAATCAATTAACATTAATTAATAACTAATTAAATTAATAAACCAATTAAAATTTAAATTAATTGACTAATTAAATAATTAATTATCAAATAAAATTAATTAATTAAATAATTAAGATTTATTTTCGAATCAAAAATAATTTTCAGAATTAAAAATATTAATTTTTGGAATTTAAAATGAATTTTTAGATATAAAATAGAATTCTAAACTAATTTTTAAATAAAAATATGTAAAAACAGATTTCAGGATTGAAAATAGGATTCTAGAAGATCAAAACGGGGTCAAACGGGTCAGCTAAACGGGTCACGAAGAACTCGTTTGACCCGCCGCCCCAAACCCAGAACCCGACCACCGGAAAATTATTCGGCGAGCCTCCATCTCCATGCAAACATCACGATTTTGCTCGTGGTTCGACTGGGTTTTGTCTAACACTTCAACAGAAGTCTGGTTAGCAATAACAGTAGTAAAACGTCCCCCGAACTGAAAATTCGGTGAAACCACCATTAAAGTCAGCCGGGTGTCGAGCTTTTCCGGCCACACCTTCCAGGTACCCAACGTACTAAATAAATACATAAATCAACTCGTGTTGAAACGATCTATTAACTGATGTAACTCAATCAAATCCAGAATCAACGAATCAAAAATTTCCAAATTCGATTAAGAACATTCATAGTTTTAAAATCCTAATTTCATTAATCCGAAAATCAAACACAATTTTCTACATGTTATTGACCCCCAAATTCGTCATATAATATACCAAAATGATAAGGACAAAATTATCTAGAAGATACAATCATAAAATCATATCAACAACATCAAAATCAAAATTTCATATATTAATCTTTAATTAATTCAATTAATTCGAAATTAAATAATTAAATAGGAAAATAACCTTGATATCTGCACTGAAACTGATGATTGATTCCGAAATAGCTTTTCGACAGCTTCGATTCGGTATATGGAACGCATGATTCTGATTTCGATAACGCTTTTGTTTTCGGTTTGATTTTCAAGAACACGACTAGTTTTCGGGTTTTTCTCTGTAAATTCTTTGTTTTTACTGTTCGATTATGATTATACGAATAAAATAAAATAAAAAAGGCTATTTATATTTATGGAATATTAATACCCGTTGGATCGTATTGGATCAAAAAATAAGTTACTTAGCCGCTAAGTAACTGAAAAAACGATCTGATTTGATATCTGTTTTGGATAATTATCAAAACCGCACTTCTTATAAAATATTTTATACGAAAATAATGTAATAATATCCCGTCTTTCGAGAATAAAAGTTTTATTGATCTATCAAAATGATTATCGTATCAAAAATGGTTGAAGTTGGAGGATTCCCGGTTTTATAAAATAGTTTTATAATTATACAGAAAATAATTAATAACTTTATAAATTCTTATAAAATTATATAACAATCAAAAAAATACCAAAAAATACCATAATTATCTATATTTATTCTGGACATAGTAAAATTAACATACTCATATTTATCATATATAAACATCCAAATATTATTAGCAATCATCAGATAATTCACAAAAATTCACATAATAATCACGTAATAATTATTTATTGATAAAAATAATTACACGCTATGTCCCGGATATTACATCCTTTGTTATGAATATGTTGTGTACTTCATGATAAGCTAAACAAAACACCTTAGTAGATTTAACTTAGTGAATTTTGTAGCACCCGACGGATGATCAATTATAGTCCCGACGGATGATTCAATATAGTCCTGACGAATGACTAATTGATATCCATCGGGTGAGTAGCTTATGTAACAATAAGTCATGTAGCACATTTCTGCAAACAACTTTGTATAGTTTCTGTAGTATCTTATGAGTCATGGAAACTGCTAGTAGTTGTGCAGAATAGGTTGATTAAATGTAAATATAAGATGTCTTGTAATTTTCTGCACAAATGAAAAGGAGTCAAGTGATAAATGGCTACCCGACTGATGATTAATAAAGCTACCCGACGGATGATCAACAAGGCAACCCGACGGATAACAAGCATGTAACCGACGGATGATTAACAAAGCTACCCGACGGATGATCAACAAGGCAACCCGACTGATAACAAGCATGTACCCGACGGATGATCAATTCAACCATCTGTTGACAGTGAGAACACAGTCACATGCGTTGGGTGTTTGCAAAAGGAATGTGGCAGCATGTTTAGCAGAAAAATGAGAACTAAGAAGCATTACCATTATTATGCAAGCTATGAAGGTTTTCAAAGATGCTGGAATAGAGTAATGAAATAGCATAGAGTTAGACTTGATAGTTTTGTTTTATTATCTTATCTTTTTGCTATGTAAACTTGGTGATATATAAACCAAGTGAAGCAAGTAGAACAACAACCAACTAGACTAAGTAAATACATTCTCAGAGAAATATTTGAAAGCTGTATCCCTTAGCATTTCTCTGCAAGTTTTAGTTGTTCATACTTGTAAGCAGCTGTGAGCTTATTTGAGCTACACAGAGTTCTCTCGATATATATATATATATATATATATATATATATATATATATATATATATATATATATATATATATCTCTGGTGGATACATTCAAATCCACCAGAAAGTTTTAAAGACTTGTGTTTTTATTACTTGTGTCTTGATTTATATAATTCTTTCATTCCTCACTTTGCAAATCAAACACATATATATTATTAAGTTAGAACCATTTTTCGTAAATCTTAAAAAGAAGCCAAAATTACATTCAACCCCCCCCCCCTTCTGTAATTCTTGTTGTATTGTTAGGGAATAACAATTGGTATCAGAGCAAGCTCTTGAAGTACAAAGAGTTTAAAGATCACAATAAAATAGCAAGATGAACAAGAAGGATGTTGGAGTCAAAATTCCATTTCTGGACAAAGACAATTATCATCACTGGAAGGTGAAGATGCACCTACACCTTCTTTCTCAAGATGAGGCCTATGTTGATTGCATAGAGAGAGGTCCTCACATTTCAATGAGAGCTGCTACTGGCAATGAGCCTTCAGTCCCCAAGCCTAGGCATGAATGGTCAGAACCTGATATTGAGCAAGTCAGGAAGGACAAAAAGACCATAAATATTTTATTCAATGGAGTTGATGGTGACAAGTTTGACAACATCATCAATTGTAAGACAGCCAAGGAGGTTTGGGACACCATACAAATTATCTATGATGGTACTGAGAAAGTTAGAGAAAATAAGATGCAGCTGCTAATTCAGCAATATGAGCATTTTCATTGTGAAGATAGTTGCATGGAAGAGTCTATCAGACAAAAGAATCCAATCTGAAGTTCCTTAGATCTCTTCCAAAGGAATGGAAACCAATGACAGTCTCACTAAGAAATTCTCACGATTACAAGGAGTTTACCTTGGAGAGACTGTATGGCATCCTGAAAACTTGTGAGCTTGAAATAGAGCAAGATGAGAGTATGGAGAAAGGAAAGAAGAAAGGAGGGTCCATAGCACTGGTTGCTGAGTTGGAGAAAGAGAAAGAGGTGAAGGTAGAAGCTCTTGAGTCTACTTCAAAGGTCTGTGAAAACAAGGGCAAGGGGCTGGTAGTAAAAAATGAAGATTTTTTGAGCCAAGATGATATGGATGATATTGATGAACATCTTGCATTTCTTTCCAGAAGATTTGCCAAGCTCAAGTTCAAAAAGAACTTTGGAGCAGCTAAGCCAAATAGAAACATGGTGGATAAATCAAAATTCAAATATTTCAAATATGGCTTGGCAGGACACTTTGCCAGTGAGTGTAGAAAGTCAGATTCCAGTAAGAAGAAGTCAAACTTGTGGATTATAAACATAAGTATTTTTAATTGCTCAAACAAAAGGAAATGGCTTTTATTACACAAGAAAATGACTGGGCAGCAGATGGTCTGGATGAGGATGAAGATGTCAGTTATGTCAATCTAGCCCTCATGGCCAAGTATGATGAAATAGAGACAAGTTCTTCAAGTAATCAGGTAATCACCACTAACCTTGCACATTTATCTAAAGCTGAGTGTAATGATGCAATTAATGACATGTCTACATAATTATATCATTTGCGTGTTACACTTAAGTCCCTCACAAAGGAAAATGCTAAAATTAAAGAAAATAATTTGTTTTTAAGTGAGAGGAATAATGTGCTAGAGTCTCAGTTTATTGAATTTAAAAAATTGAGAATAGAATGTAAGATTGTTAAGGATGAATTAACTGAGTCCTTGAAGAAAGAAGAGATTTTGAAGAAGCAGCTTGAACGAGAGCAGGAGGTGATTAAGGCATGGAAATCATCTAGAGATGTCCATGCTCAAATCACCAAAGTTCAAGAAATTGAGTCCTTCCGTGATGCAGCCTGGAAAAAGAGCAAAGAGAAGCTGGAATCCAATTTGGTTGAAGGATTGCTAACAGACGTAGACTCGACGGACGATGAGAGTCATCCGTCGGATAATCAAAAAGATTATCCGTCGAGTGACATAAATCCTCATCCGTCGGCTGTGAGCAAACCTGTGAGTAAAGCCAAACTTGCCAAGTTAAATGAAAAATATGGATCAGTTTCCAAAAACTTTATTTCAAGAGAATCTAGTCAAGTGAAGAAGGAGAAGAAAGTGAATGTTGGTCATCTGTCCATCAAGTAATTGAATGACAGACTAGAAAAGATTGAGGTTAAAATAGAGGCAAAAAAGAAAAACAATAGAAATGGGAAAGTAGGGATTAACAAACATAACGACTACGCACCTGATAAGTATGCTCCAAGAAAAATATGTGTTAAGTATGATAGTGTTAATCATCTGTCTGTTAATTGTAAGCTTGCTATGCCTACTCCCATATCTGTTCCATCTTCTTTTCCCAACATGAATAATATGCCTTCTATGCCTATAAATGCTATGTCTGCACAGAATATGAATGCACAATTTGCTAATATGCCATTTGCACCTAATCCTTATTATGCTGCATTTAGTATGCCTCAAATGTCATTTAGCATACCCTACTGGAATAACATGTTTTCAAATAGAATTATATTTCCTGTTAATCAAAATGTGCATGATAATTCTATTTTAATGACTGGTTTCAAAGGTCCAACTCAGATGACTAAGAATGAATCTGATATTCCCAAGTCAAATGGGATAAAACCTAAGAAACAAAAGAAGAAAGTTAACAAGGAAGGACCCAAGGAAATTTGGGTACCAAAATCAACTTGATTTGGTTTCGATGTGTGCAGGGAAATAGAAAAAATCTGTGGTACTTGGATAGTGGTTCTTCAAGACACATGACTGGAGATTCTACCCTGCTCACAGAGTTCAAGGAGAGAGCTGGCCCAAGTATTACTTTTGGAGATGACAGCAAGGGTTATACTGTGGGATATGGCTTGATTTCAAAAGACAATGTCATCATTGAGGAGGTTGCCTTAGTGGATGGTCTGAAGCATGATTTGTTAAGTATCAGCCAGTTTTGTGATAAAGGTAATTCAGTAACCTTCAATTCAGAAGCCTGTGTTGTGACAAACAAGAGGAGCAACAAAGTGGTTCTCACTAGAGTGAGAAAAAGAAATATGTACCTAGCTGACTTCAACTCATCAAATGCAGAAACTGTTACTTGTCTTCTCAGTAAAGCAAGTCAAGATGAAAGTTGGCTATGGAACAAGAAGCTGTCCCATCTAAACTTCAAGACCATGAATAAGCTTGTCAAGAAAGAACTGGACAAAGGTATTCCTCAAGTGGAGTTTTCTAAGGTCGGATTGTGTGATGCTTGTCAGAAAGGAAAGCAGATCAAAGCATCATTCAGAAAGAAGCTTGATTCAACAATTGAAGAACCTCTGCAATTGCTACACATCGATTTGTTTGGACCAGTCAATATGTTGTCCATCTCAAGGAAAAGATTTTGCCTAGTAATTATAGATGATTTCTCAAAGTTCTCTTGGACATATTTCCTAAAGTCTAAAAATGAGGCTAGTGAAATCATCATCAATCACATAAGGCAAGTCAACAATCATCCTGATTTTAAAGTTAGAAGAATCAGAAGTGACAATGGTACTGAGTTCAAGAATTCTGTTATAAGAGCATTTTGTGAAGAGAATGGGATTATGCATGAGTTTTCAACAGCAAGAACTTCACAACAAAATGGAGTAGTGGAAAGAAAGAACAGATCACTTATTGAAGCTGCAAGGATAATGCTTGAAGAATCAAAATTACCAACTTACTTCTGGGCTGAAGCTGTAAATACTGCATGCTACACTCAGAATATTTCTTTGGTTAATCAAGCAAAGTGTATGACACCCTACCAATTGTTCAAGAACAAGAAGCCAACCCTAAATTGTCTTCATGCCTTTGGCTGCAAATGTTATATCTTGAGAAATCAAACTGATCAAAATGGAAAGTTTGATGCTAAAGCAGATGAAGGGATTTTTGTTGGATATGCTGTTGGTAAAGCATATAAAGTCTGATAAGAAGATTCAAGGACTACAAGATGGAGATTACCATGAGAGCCTCAAATTTGATAATGTGGAGACGGTTAGTGATGATTGTGATGATGAAAGCGGTCAGGAAACAATGACAAAAGATATTGCAGAAAAATCTACCACTAATGAAGCACAAAATTCAACATCTGTCGAGTTGCAAAATGCTTCATCCTTCGGGAGATAATCTGTTTTATCCGTTGGGAGACAATCAGCTTCATCTGTCGGAACTCAAAATACACCATTTGTCGGGTCATCAAAAGAAGCTGAAAGTCAGAATAGATCACTCACAGAAAATTCCCCTTTCTCAAATCAAAGATCCATAAACTCATGGGGAGTTTCTAATAATCAAAACTCAATCACACATCAAGATAACAATGAGGCCTCTTCATCTAGAGCAAATCTACCTCAACAAAGAAAATAGACAAAGGATCACCCCTTTGAGCTCATCATTGGTGATGTATCTTCTAGAGTTCAAATAAGGAGAGCAACTCAAGAAGAATGTCTATATAGCAGCTTCCTATCTAAGGAAGAACCAAAGAAGGTAGAAGAAGCTCTGTTGGATCCTGTTTGGATTTTAGCTATGCAGGAGGAGCTAAACCAATTTGAAAGGAATAAAATATTGAAGCTGGTACCCAAGCCTAAAGGAAAGAATCAAATAGACACCAAATGGGTATTCAGAAACAAGATGGATGAAAATGGCATAGTAGTCAGGAACAAAGCTAGATTGGTTACTAAGGAATACTGTCACCAAGAAGTAATAGATTTTGATGAAACCTTTGCTCCTGTTGCAAGACTTGAAGCCATCAGAATTTTCTTAGCCTATGCAGCCCATGCCAATTTCAAAGTCTATCAAATGGATGTCAAAAGTGCCTTTCTAAACGGAGATTTGGAGGAAGAAGTCTATATCAGTCAACCTCCTGGTTCTGAAGATCCAAATTTTCCAGATCATGTCTATTATCTTTTGAAAGCACTTTATGGACTGAAGCAAGCACCTAAAGCCTGGTATGACACTTTATCAAAGTTCCTTTTGGAAAATCACTTCACAAGAGGTATTGTAGATAAAACTTTATTTTTCAGAAATGTTAATGGCTCTAGTATACTTGTTCAAATTTATGTAGATGATATTATTTTTGGCTCTACAAATGAGAAACTTTGCAAAAAGACTGCCAAATTGATGCAGAGTAAGTATGAAATGAGCATGATTAGAGAACTAACTTACTTTCTTGGTTTACAAGTTAAGCAAGTTAGTGATGGAATATTCATTAGTCAAACTAAATATATTCATGATCTTTTAAAGAAGTTTGAGCTAATGGATTGCATATCTGCAAAAATTCCCATGGCCATTGCAACTAAGCTTGAATTAAACACTACTTAAAAGTCTGTGGATATTTCAAGTTATAGGGGCATGGTTGGTTCACTTCTGTACTTAACAGCTAGTAGGCCAGATATAATGTTTGCTACTTGTCTTTGTGCTAGATTTCAGGCTGATCCTAGAGAATCTCATTTAGTAGCTATTAAGAGAATTTTCAGATATCTCAAGGGAACACCAAATCTTGGCATTTGGTACCCTAGAGATTCTGGTTTTGATCTAATTGGTTATTCAGATGCAGATTATACAAGTTGTCAAATAGAAAGAAAAAAGCACAACTGGAACCTGTCAGTTTCTAGGAAATAAGCTTGTGTCCTGGTTCAGTAAAAAGCAAAATTCAGTTTCTACTTCTACAGCTGAAGCTGAATATATTGCTGTTGGTAGTTGTTGTGCACAGATTCTATGGATGAAAAACCAATTGTTGGACTATGGTCTACAAGTGGATAGGATTCCTATTTTCTGTGATAACACAAGTGCAATTGCCATCACTGAAAATCCAGTACAACATTCAAGAACAAAGCACATAGACATCAAGTACCATTTTATAAGGGAACATGTGATGAATGGTACTGTGGAACTGCATTTTGTTCCAAGTGAAAAATAGCTTGTAGACGTATTCACCAAGCCACTGGATGAATCCACCTTTTCAAGGTTGGTAAGTGAGTTAGGTATGCTTAATTATTCTTGAATCATTTCAGATATTTTGCAAGTTGTAATGCAGCCATAAATTTAATTGATTTTTCAGTTTTGGATGAAATTTTGGCTAAGTCAAAATTTACATCCCGAACGAGTGATTTTTATCCATCGAGTTTGATCATCCGTCGGAATACAATTTGCTAATAAAATCAATTATTTTTCTGGAATATTTTATAACTCGACGGATAACTGATTTATCCTCATCCGTCGAATTGTCTCAATCCTAGCCGTTAATTCTCTAAACATTATCCATCGAGTATACTTACAGTTTGTAAGCATAACACGACGGATAAGTGATGGAATTTTTACAGTTTATTTTTAAACAGCTATTTTGGGAAATTTTTATTGGTCGCTTTATTTTACTTTATTATTTTTGACAGTTATTTTCTGAGATAGTATAAAAGCAATTTCACTATTATTCATTTCTTTTATCTTTCTCAAGATTCAATTGCTCTAATTTCTTTCTTCTCAAAAGCAAACTCTCTCTCTCTCTCTGCAAATTCCGAATCTCTAACAATTGCACATATAGTGAAAATCATGTCTCAAACTGGTTATACCTATGAGTAAAACAACTTCTCAGCTTTGGTGAACAAGGAGATTCAACAGTCTGGTGACCATCACAAAATGATGGATTTTGTGAAGAACTGTAAACTCAACTATGCCATGCTGAAATCTCCCATCATTTACTGTGAGGTTGTTAAAGAGATATGGATAACTGTAGTGTACAACTCAATAGACAAAACCATCACATTCATTTTGAAAGGTAAGCAGTTTTGCATAAATAGTGATGTTATTAAAGCATGCTTAAGATTCCTGATAAACTATAATTGCCTCACACACAGACTCTGATATTGTTGATATGCTTAATTCCATGGGCTATGCACTCACTACTTCTAAATTAAGTGAAATTAGGAGGTTGGGTCTTAGGAAAGAATGGAGTTATTTGTGTGATGTAGTAACTAAGGTATTTTCTGGTAAAGTGAGTAACTTTGATTCCATAAACATTTATTTGCTTTACATGCTAGTTAATGATAAATACTTCAATTTCAGTGATTTTATTTTGTTTGAGTTGGGATTTAAGTTAGGAGAGGTCAATAAGAGAGGTAGAACTGTCTATTATGCTAGATTTTTCATGATGCTTGCTAACCATCTTGTTGAGGAAATTGTAATTGAGAACCCAACCAACAAGCTGAATTATTGGGTTCAAGAAAGAAGGATAGTTACAGATTTAAATAGAGCAAACCATCACAAGGAGGTTCCCTTGTTTTATTTTCCAGTAATGGAGAGACCTCGGGTAAGTGAGGTAATTTCTTCTGTCTCCACTCTTCCAACCTCACAAAATTCTTTGCTTTCTAGTGTAGCAATAGAAACTGTGTCAATGACCCAAAAGTTGCCTACCCAAGCTACCAAACCAACAAAAGTTTCTAAATCCAAAGCTAAGAAAGCCCCCTCTGATTTCTTTTAAAAGAAATCAGTTGTAAATCCACCAAACCTAAAGAGGGGAGTGTGAAGGTGGGTAAGAAAGGTGAGGGACCGGGTGAAAATCAAAGAAGCCCTAAGAATAAGGATGGAGAGGTGAGAGTTTCCCAGCCTAGCCACATTGCAGTTTCTCAACAAACTGCAGTGATTAATAAGGATACTAGCTCATTACTGGTTTCATCCTCCCAAAAGGATGTTACCATTGAAACAAGCTCTCAACCAAGAGCACAGGCCAAAAGGGTAAGGGTCATAAGCTCACCCCAAACTTATACTAGAAAGAAAAAAAATTAAAAACCCTTGGGGATGCACAGGGTACACACACTATGCAAACTGGTGCTAAAGACACAGTCACTGCACATTCTCAAAGTCAGGTTGATGTGGCTCCAATAAATGTGGAGTCACAGCCAAAATCTCTAACAATTGAAGCACCTGATGCACCAAACTCTCCCATACATTCTTTGGATATTGACATGATAAACACATCACTTCCAAATTCTCCATCTTTAACTCTCTTGGAGAAGCCAAAAATCCAAGCAAGTGAGCATCATCTTCTAGATGATTTATTGGCTCACTTGCCATTTCTTTCTGAGACTGTTGAGACATCTGTGTCAAAATTTTCATCAATCTGCACAGAATCCACAATAGTCTCCACTCCAAACTCAATTATTTCTTCTATCCCGATGGATATCTTTCATCCGTCGAGTAGTGATTGTATCCCGATGGATAAGCTTAACAGCAGTCATCTGTCGGGTAGTCAAACTGCTAACCCGATGGATATTCTTCATCTATCAGGTGTCTCTGCACAACTTCAAAATTCATCAATTATTACAAGTGCAGAAGACTTAGTAGTAGTGCAATCACTCCTAGGACTGAGGGAAGGGAGTGATATGATTGAGATTCTGGGTTGCTCCCAGGAAAAAAGAGAGGAAAAAAGTGAAGGAATGCAGTCCGTTTCTTCAGGACTAGCAAAAGTGAGTGAGAGGAGTCCCACCTTAGATGGTGAAGGTGAGGGTATGAGGGTGGGGAGCCAAGGTGAGACCTTGATGCAAGAAAAGAGAGATAATGAGAGAAATGCAGGTACAGGAGATATAAGGATGGCTGTCATTACAAGTGAGTTAATGAATGTCCAGGATGCTAATAGGGAGGAACTATTTCAGCAAAGTCAAGCTGTTATAGATTCAACCTCCTTGGATGCTGAGGCATTTACTCACCCTGTTTCAGCATACCAACTTCTAGCTGGACAGGGCAATTATAATACAGAAAGGATGCTAAATTTGGTGCACACCACACAGTCTATGCAAAGAAAAAAGGATGCAATCAAAGCTCTGCCCTCTACAGTTGGTGATATTGACTATGAGACTGGTGGTTCAGAAGATTTCTTTGGTGATGAAGATACAGAACGTGAAGAAGGACCATTGGACAAAGGGGGAGAAGTAGGCCCTAGTTCCAGATCAGGTATGCCATCTTGGGCATTTTCAAAGCAGTGTGATGAACACTATTTCAAGACAACCCTGATTAAACTTATAAATCAGACACATTCTGCTCTTCAAACCACAACAAATGCCAACACCAAGAAGCTCCTTCAATCACACTTTTCTTCTCTGCAACTACAACAAATCCAAGGTTTTCAACATACTCAGGATGTCACTACTATCAAAGGTGAAATTGATCAAATGAAAAGGGACATTTTTGAAAGGTTGGATTCTAAACTTCCAGAAGCTACAATGCTTGACATTAAGAGACAACTCAGGAAGAATTCTGATCTTGCCACAAAGATAGATGCCTTGAATACAAGAATGATGGCAATGGAAGCCTCTCAAACAGCAATTCATCTCCACCAACCACAACAAACAGATTTGCTTCAAAAGCTAGTGGCAGCACAAACCTCCTCTTCTACTCAACTTGCTGATAAAAAAAGGGGGAGAAAGAAACCTATTTTAAAGGAGAAAGCTCAATAGTCTTATTCAGTCAAGTGGAATCAAGAAGTGAGGGGGAGGAAAAAGTGCTCAATGTTCAAGTAAGTAAAGAAATCGTGCCCACAATTGTTTTTACAAAGCCACCTGCTAAAGATAGCATAGATCTAATCAAAGAAGCAGTAGCCAATTTGAGAGCAGCTGAGAAGAATCAATTGAGTCCAATCAATTGGAAGAAAATTGATGAGAACATTCAGAAGATATTTGGCCCAACACAGAAGCCAGGCAAAGTTTTCAATCATCACTCTAAAGTCATGAAAATCTCTGTGAATGATATCAGCATGAACTATCTGGAAAGGGGTCAAACTTCCTGTGTCAAGTCTCCAAAGAAAGATCTAATCATGAAGGCCAAATGGAACTATCCTAAGGTCTCAGACAAGAATCCTATGGATACAGTGTTTGAGACACCAAAGTCAGATGAAAAGAAACTGTTGTCAAGATCTATTGCATTCTACAAAGATCCAACTGATTTAGCATCAAAAAGAAGAATTGCCAAAATTTACAGAAATGGTAAGGAGATTTGTGTGGTTGTTGGACACCCACTATTTGTGGAAGCTAAGAAGGAAGAGAAAGAAAGAATCAGGCTAGAGAAGAAGCAAGTTGCTTTGGATGCTAAGAAGCAAAAGCAAAAGAAAGAACAAGCTGCTATCTTGGCCAAGCTTCAAGCTGTAAAAATCACAACAGGACCTCCTGTACAACCAACTGTAATCACTGAAACTAAGGATCTGAAAATGCAAGAAGAATCATAACAGAAAAGAAGGCTTACTATTCGACAGGAGCGTCCTTTGGTTTTCCCACCACGGTTTTTTTTGCTATTAGGTCGCGCAATTATTTCACAAAATATTAATTTCCCTATATGTTTCCTGACAATTATCGAATTCCAAATCAATTGAATATGGGCCGTTGAATTTATCTTCACCCAACTACCAATATGATCCGCATAAAATTTAGCACATACAAATTAGCATATGCACCGTTTGAATCACATTAATTTTGAGGTAAAAGTCAAATTTAACTGTGAAAAATAATTTTATAAAATCGTAATTCGCAATAGCATTTCAGGATACAATTAACTGCATTAATTGCGTATGTGCTTTACAATTATTACAGATCGATTGCGATTCAACCACTTATTATAAACCAATTAATAATTTGCCAAAAGAAATAAATGCAGAACACCCATAAATTTATGTTTAAGATTTTTAATAAGTTTACATTCATAAATATTATACAAAGCATCACAAATTATATGCACTAAATACAAACTATCACATATATAATACATATTCGATACATGTATTATCTACCTCATGTGTTCCTCCCATTTGTTTACACTTTTATTTTTGAGATATTTTTTAGATATCCCTTTCAATTCTTTACATTTCAAAAATTTTTAAAAATAATAAAGTTTTTATAATATAAAAAGGTAACCGTGTTTACTACTTATTTTCAGTGTACCCACTTTATGTATAAAATGTTAATCGGCCCACTACTTTACTCTCCTTTTCAACTTTTCTCCAATAACTTATCATTTTTCTTAACCTGTACACAACCTAAATATAAAGAAATGGGAGAGACATATGAAGTATTATGTAGATAAACATACCTAGAAGTCGGGCAAAGAAATTTAGTGAGAGATAGAACTTGTTTGTAATGAAAAATTGGAGACATATAAGTTCTAGGGTTTGAGACCGAAGTGAGGGATATGTACTGGACTAGTAAGTGGGCTTTAAATAATGGGCCTTTGAATTTGTGACAATTAAGTATTAACAAATGTATGTTAATATATGAATATTAAAGAATAATTTTAAATAAATATATTTACTTATTAATTTATATGATATCAAGTATATTTTTGAAAATATATTTTATTATAAATATATGTAGCAGTTTGCATTTGTGATTTTTAAAAATTTAAAACCGCATTCAGATCGTGAATAAGCGATTATTAAAATTTAAATCTACAAGCAACCCACGTTTCTCGATTATCCGCAAAATGCGGTTCGGTTGTGAGGGGTTGAGCAGTTAGTCTGTATACCCCTTATACAAACACATTATAGTCTCAGTTTAAGAGTCACTGTTGTGAACATAATTATAATGAAACATCAAAGATTTTTGAGTAAAATGAAGTATTACATATCTTAAAAAGGTAAAATTTATTTTCGAATGACACGTTACAATTTATCATTTGAGGGTTTAGAAGTGATAAATAAATTCATCTATTTAAAGGATTAGAAACATGATTGTGACACCCTCAAACTCGGGGTTAGGAATGAGGACCCACGATACCTTTAGAATAATTAAACTATAAAACCCCGAAAAGTTACAAGGACCGATATTATGGCGCCCTCCAAACCCGGGTTAGAAGTTTGGGGTACACAACACACACACACACCATATATAAGCTTGTTTATGATAATAATAATATATACAATGACCCTACTTACCATAATCCATGGTTCACAATAGTTTAAACTATGCCCACAACCTTATTTATATTACAACGTACCAAATCCCAATTTATTTATCTTACAACTAAAATAAAACGATCTTACAAACTTTCAACACAAATTATAACAAACATCTTCTGCTAGCTTATTCCATTTCAACCTGAAAACCTAGCTCGCACACATATCTGGGGATCCTCGCTACCACCAATTTCCTTTTTAATTGGAAAGGAACATAAACAGATTTGTAAGAGTTAGCTAACTAGCTCCACAAGTCAAAATGACAACACTGAGATTAAACAATGATCAACTGAAATGACATAAGAAATCAAGTTTCCTGATAAACAATTATAAGAATTGGATATTCACTTTCATTTTTTCAAAACCAAGGTTAGGCTGTTGATCAGTCACGCACTAACCACGAGCAAGGCTCACAGTTTTGCTCTATATACTGGATCCAATGCACACATTGGCCTATCATGACCACGAAACTGGTCCGACCACAAATATGGTCCATATTTAAAAATAAACCAATTCTATAATAATAACATGATTAACAATGTAAATCAATAAACTGAATCATAAACACCATTTATCTCCGAGCATAGGGTAATTCATAACACTATGAAGGTATAACAAGGTAAACACGAAGATTGGCTATCAGCCAAGGAAAGAATCAGAAAGTAGAAGACCAAAGGTTGAATGATTTCAAGGAATGGTCTTCTGTTATACAAGGTATAAAGGTTCTTATTTTAAGCAATTCCATATCAAGGATCAGTATATGGTATATATGTATTTGTGGAGTAGAATCGTATATATGTGGTTCGTATCTGAGAATTCAACAATCAGTGGTTTACAAAGAATAAGGATTATAACTCAAGATCAATATCAAGAATCATGGTTTAGGGTTAAGTACTTCAAAGAACTTGCAATATAAAACAAGAACTACTTCGAATACTTAACAACATATATGAAGAAAGTTCGAAAATACTTGCCTTATCTTAGTCCGCTTTCACTTTACTTGCACCCGTCAATTGTTTCCAACTCACTGACCACTTAATTTCCCTTTCTACGTCTCTTTTCCTCTTTTAGACATCACATGTATTTATCAATACTACTTCTCATCTCATTCTATTCGTAACAAGCTTCTATCTACCCTTCGTTTCACACAAATCCGACTTACGGATTAAAAGTTACGATAAAAACCGTCAAACAATGCACATACAGGCATATTACACATCAACCTGATCACATATAACACATAGCACGTAAGATATTCGATCAAAATAATTTTTCAAATAAGATTCGAGGTTAAAATGATTGTCTAGGTACTTAATACGAATTTTTGAACATTTTTCGGAATTAAAATGGGTCTCCGAATCATTTTATAATTAAATAATAGGATTTGAACACCCGAATCTGACTTTAAAATAATTTAATAATAATTAACGAGCCTTAAAAATAATTTAAAATAATATTTTAAAGCTCAAGACTATTTTCGGAATCTTTAAATCAAAATAAATAATTAAATCTAATTAAATAATCAATTAACATTAATTAATAACTAATTAAATTAATAAATCAATTAAAATTTAAATTAATTGACTAATTAAATAATTAATTATCAAATAAAATTAATTAATTAAATAATTAAGATTTATTTTCGAATCAAAAATAATTTTCAGAATTAAAAATATTAATTTTTATGGAATTTAAAATGAATTTTTAGATATAAAATAGAATTCTAAACTAATTTTTAAATAAAAATATGTAAAAACAGATTTCAGGATTTGTTATGGATAAAAAACTAAGGTTATTATTTGCTGTATTTATTACTAAGATTCGGGAGTTCAAGGCCTTTAATGGCTGGTCTCGTGTTTTGTGGCTCGATCTGCCTTTATGAGATGCCTACGTATCTCTGTGAATTAGAGAATCAAGCCAAAAAACGTCATTCTGATTTGTGGGGTGAGGCCCCTTATATAGATGTGGGAGTCCTTGAATTGGACTTGGTATAGGAGACTTGGTGGACAAGCCTCTGAATTAGGATAGACTTAGGAGTCCTAGGAAGTAGGAAGCTGATTCCTTATCCTTTTAGGTCCCCTTGAGGCTAATCTATAAGGATTTATATCCTTATCGGGACTCTTCTCAATAGCTGATTTTTTTCTTATTAATTAATTATGAAATTAATTAATAATTAGGGCTTTTGGGCCTTTTTTATTCCATCAGGCCTGATCTGGTCCATCAGGCTTAACCTTTCTGGTCTAACTGTCATATATTTTTTTATTGGGCTTAGCAGCCCACAGCTTGTACAATTAATGCAGTATTTAATTATACAATCATAATTTATTTATCCCTATCATTTGCCCCCCAACTTTTGGGAAACATTGATTAGGTTTCGCAGAAGTTAAGTCTGTTTATTCCCTTACAGGGTTTCGTTTTTGCATAAAGTGTGGAGCGACCTACACATTTACAATGAATCTTCCTTTTATTCAGGAATTATCTTAATTCCAGGAATTTTTCCCTTATTTCCGGGATTTTCCCTAATTTTCTGGGATTTTTCCTTTAATTTCTGGATTTTCCCCTAATTTTCTGGGATTTATCCTTTAATTTCTGGATTTTTCCCTAATTTTCTGGGATTTATCCTTAATTTCTGGATTTTTCCCTAATTTTCTGGGATTTATCCTTAATTTTCTGGATTTTTCCCTAATTTCCAGGGACTTATCCTTAATTTTCTGGATTTTTCCCCAATTTCCCGGGACTTATCCTTAATTTTCTGGCTTAAAATCGATCAGAATGCATTCAAAATCGATCAGGATGCAGACAAAATCGATCAGGATGCAGCCAAAATCGATCAGGATGCAGCCAAAATCGATCAGGATCCTGATCGACTTAGCTCAGGATCTTACACTCTGGTCGACAGGATTCCTGATCGATTTCGATCAGGATTCTGACCGAATTGGCCTTCAAAGTGACACCCTAGTCGATTGTTACACGGGCTTAATCGACCAGGATTCCTGATCGATTTCGATCAGGACTCTGATCGAATTAAATGGCTCTCGACCATTCTGATCGAATGGAATATCGATCAGGACTCTCTTCTCTGTCGATCAGGACTCTGATCGATCTTAGGGGATTTCTTCCCTCCTGTTCGAATAAGATATCGATCAGGACTCTCTTCTGTGTCGATCAGGACTCTGATCGATCTTAGGGGATTTCTTCCCTCCTGTTCGAATAAGATATCGATCAGGACTCTCTTCTGTGTCGATCAGGACTCTGATCGATCTTAGGGGATTTCTTCCCTCCTGTTCGAATAAGATATCGATCAGGACTCTCTTCTGTGTCGATCAGGACTCTGATCGATCTTAGGGGATTTCTTCCCTCCTGTTCGAATAAGATATTGATCAGGATCCTCTTTTGCATCGATCAGGACTCTGATCGAACCATAATAAGGTTCTGGTCGATTTTTGACTTTTTAAATTCCACAGGAGCTTCTAGATTGTTCCTGATACTTCTTGTAGATGGGCCTTTAGGTTGGGCCTGGCTAAATGGGCCTAAAAAAGCCTCGTATTCCGAGCTTTTCGCCTATATAAGTGTAGTGTGGAGTGAGAACCCTCACTTCACTTCCCACTTCTCATTTTCTCTCATAATTTTCTCTAGAGTTCTCCCTTTGAGAAGGCGATTTCCGGCTACCAAAGCCACCGCAGCTCCACCATTTTCAAGTATTTCTGGGTTTCAAGCCTTCAACCGAAGCATATCAATGGCGGATCGTGACCTGGCTCGTTTGCAGAAGATGAATGTCTCTAAAAGAGGTACAAACATTCAAATTCAATCTCCATATACTTCCCTCATTGATATGATTAACTCGAGAGGTGATGAATATCCTTCTCTATCTGAGTTAGATTCGTATAATCATGGTAACACTTTTCATGAGTTAGATGGTAGGATAGAGTCTATGAACACCTTGTACAGACTTCCACCCCACCTTAGGATCACTCCAGCCGCCCCTGGGGATAGGACTTGTAATTGGGAGGGGGATACCCTGTTCATTTATCGAGGAGCCCTGACCGCAGGTCTTAGGTTCCCATTCCATGAATTTATTCCTCGTTTACTAGCCGATGTACGAGTCAACCCTTGTCAACTCCCTCCTAACGCCTGGAGGAACATTATCTGTTTTATGGTCCTTTGTCTCAGGAATAGCTTCCCTCTTTCCGTAGCTGTCTTTAGGAAAGTTTTCCAATTCTATAATAGTTCCATGAGTCAGCCGGGCTGGGTTTTAATTCGCCAACGGCCCAAAATTCCCCATATCTTTGATAGTAACTCTATAGTCGAGAACAACCCTAAATGGAGGGATGAGTTTGTCAGGCTGACCTGGGCTGGGGGTGATTGGGCCACACTCTTCCGTAGGCCATTTTGCAAAGTATCAGATGGTAGTCCTGGTAGCATCAGATTAACTGATGAGGAGGAGGTGGCCTACCAAGCCTTAATTTCAGATGATGGGAAAACAGACACCTGGACCCTTTTAGAGGAGTTTTCCTTGAAGAAAGTTGGTCTCTCCCAGGCCAGTGATAAGGGTAAATTTATACCTGCGTAATTATTTTTCCTTCTCTTTAATCGCACTTTTTCTTTTTTCTGGATTTTAATATTCCTTCTACCTTTCCTTTCAGCTTGTGAGGCTATTAATAATGTCAATAGGCCCAAGGAGGGGGAATCTGGCCGCCAGAAGAGGGCCAAGTTAAATAGGGACCCCAGGAGCAAACCTGACGGTCCTTCTTTCCTTAAGCCCCACGTCCCGGTGGTTGAGCTGGGGGACGATGTGGATCCTCCACTTAAGGCACATTCCTTCAGGCCTAACTGGGGCTTCAGGAGGAGCGATACGGTGGTTGGATCCACCAAACATGCCAAGGATTGGTCGTACCATTCCATCACTCCCCACGATTTCACTGACATTGTTACGGGGAGTGATATCGAGACTATTGAGCTTCTGGGTTCTCAAGCCCAAGCTACGGTAATTTTCTTTTTTCTTCTCTTCTCTTTGTGAATTTCAACTTTTCTTGTATCCCAATGAATTTGTGCTAACTCATACATATTTCTTTGCAGAGTAATACCTATTTCCAGGCGGCCCTACATCAGGCTAGATCCTGGAAGGGTAACTCTGATGATTTTGAGAAGGAGATGAAGAAGTGGGAGGAGAGAGCCAAGGTCCTGGAGAAGAAGCTGGACACGAAGAAAGAGGAGCTGGCTAAGGCTCATTCCGAGCTGGTGAAACTTAGGAGCGATAAGGATAAGTTCATTGATGACTACATGGATTCTGACAAGTTTAAGAATCTCATGGAGATTCATGATGAGGGTCTTTATTCCCTACAGTTCACTCAGGGATGGGATGCGGCCGTGAAGGCTGTTTCTGAGAAGTACCCGGGCTTAGTCGACCCTAAGGACTTTATAAGTCCTGAGCAGGCTGAGTCAGAGGACAGCATAGACGCCCTCTTCAACTCCCCTCAGCCAGATGATCGCATCTTGGATCCTAACACTGCTTCTCCTCCCGCTTCTCCTGCGAAGGACGTTGAAGGCGCTGATAAGGAGAAAGAGAATGAAGGCTCCCGCATGGAGGAGTAGTTTTTCTATTCTGTAATTTTATCCTTAACTTATGTCTGGACTTTTGTTTGTATTAAAACTTATTACCCTCCGGGGCTATTTTATATGCTACTTCCCTTATTTGCATTCTCTCCTTCATTTTTCCGATACTTTAATATTCAAACTTGGCTTAATGGGCCACACGAGTATTATCACAACTCAAACATCCATAGGTTGAAATAATTTCGAACTCTTCAATTTCAAGTCTGGTTTTCCAAAACCTTACATAATATGGGTTCGACCCTGATCTATAATAGCTAAAAAATAAAAATCCTATGCAAACAAAGCTTCAAGGTGCTTTTAAACCTACTTGTCATAATGACAAGTGAGAATCGTACTTCGACCATCTTACACGTAGTAAACCTTCAGGTTTTGTGCGTGCCAGGTTCTCGGGACTTCAAAACCATCCATAGTCTCCAGCTTGTAGGTTCCTCTACCCTGAACGCTTTTGACTCTATACGGCCCTTCCCAATTTGGGGCAAGCTTTCCTTTCTGTCCGATACCAGAAGCCTCTATTTTTCTCAAGACTAGGTCACCTTGTTTGAAAAACCTCTCTTTAACCCTTAGGTTGTAGTAGAATGAAGCCTTTTTCTGATATTCTACTATCTTTGCATGTGCTTTATCTCGCACTTCATCGATCAGATCCAGGGCTAACCTCTGCCCTTCCTCATTTTCTTCTGCGTTGAAAGCCTGAATCCTTGGAGAAGAAAGTGATATCTCCACGGGAACTACTGCTTCTGCCCCATATGCCAACATGAAAGGAGTTGCTCCTGTCGTGACTCTACAGGTAGTCCTATAGGCCCATAATATGGGAAGTATCTCATCCACCCAATTATTTCTTGACTTCTCGATCCTCTTCTTTAGTCTATCCAGGATTATCCGATTTGCTACCTCTGCTTGCCCATTGGCTTGCGGGTGAGCCACAGAGGTGAATCGTAATTCAATTTCATTTTCTTCACAATACTTCTTGAATTCCTCATTGTTGAATTGTGCTCCATTGTCAGTGACGAGGATATGGGGAATTCCATATCGGCACATAATGTTTTCCCACAGGAATTGTGCAACCTGCTTAGTTGTGATTTTGGCCAAGGGTTTGGCTTCGATCCACTTGGTGAAATAATCAATGGCTACAATCAGAAATTTCCTTTGTGTCGTGGCCATAGGAAAAGGCCCTAGAATATCCATCCCCCACATGGCAAAGGGAATAGGCGAGTTGATAGAGGTCAGCATCTCGGGGGGTTGTCTAACAACTGGTGCATGCTTCTGACAGCGATCACACTTCTTCACATATTCTTTGGCATCAGCCATCATTTCTGGCCAATAGAAGCCTAAACAGGTTATCTTATGAGCCAAGGCCCTGCCCCCCAAGTGCTGCCCACAAATACCTTCATGCACTTCCTCAAGAGCCAAGCGTGCCTCGTCGGGCCTGAGACACCTCAAGTAAGGAACCACGAAAGATCTCTTATACAGAATTCCATCTATCAAGGAGTACCTTAGTGCTCGAATAGTTAACTTCCGTGCCTCAGTTGCATCACTTGGCAACCAACCGGTCTGAATGTGAGCCTTGATGGGATCAATCCATGACATCCCCAAACCTATGGGAGCCACAAGCTTAACATCTATGCTTCGTGTCTTCAAAACACGGAAGTACACACTTCCTGAACTTTCTTCAATCTCAGATGAAGCAAACTTTGATAGCGCATCTGCTTTAGCATTTTCTTCCCTTGGAATGTGTTCAACATGGCATTCATTAAATTGGGTCATCACAGCCCTTACTAGGCGAACATACTTAGCCATCGTATCATCCTTTGCCTCAAATTCTCCCTTTACCTGGGATATGATCAGCTTCGAGTCTCCACGGACCTTTAAGTTTTTGACTCTAAGTGTCCCAGCTAGACCAAGGCCAGCAATCAGGGCTTCATACTCTGCCTCATTGTTTGTGGTTGGGAAGTCTAGCTTCATAGCATACTCAATTAAGAATCCATCAGGGCTTTGCAAAATCAACCCTGCTCCACTGGAATTTGTTTTTGACGCTCCATCAAAATAGAGAACCCAATATTCTTTCTCCTTGTCCCCATTGTCGACTCCCTTGTCTTGAGGTATGGTATCTTCCTGCCCCCCGACTTCTTGGTTGGGTATGGTACATTCCACCACGAAGTCAGCTAGTGCCTGGGCTTTTATGGCCGTACGTGGCTTATACTTGAGGTCGAACTCTCCCAACTCTATTGCCCACTTAATCAGTCTCCCACTTGCCTTGGGACTGTGAATGATATTTCTCAGTGGCTGATTTGTTAGCACTTCAATCTGGTGAGCTTGAAAATAAGGACGCAGCTTTCTTGAAGCCATTACCAAGGCTAAAGCGAATTTCTCAATAGTTGAATAATTCAACTCAGCACCATGCAAGATTTTGCTGACATAGTATACGGGTTTCTGGACTTTCAGTTCCTCCTTAACCAACACCGCGCTCAAGGCGCTCTCTGAAACAGCCAAGTATAAGAATAAAACTTCACTCAGAACTGGCTTGGCCAACAACGGGGCCTGGCCCATATATTTCTTTAACTCTTCAAATGCCTTCTGATTTTCCTCACTCCATACGAAGTCTTTAATGTTCTTTAGTGACTTGAAGAATGACAAGCACTTGTCTCCTGACTTGGAGATGAATCGTCCTAGCGCAGCAACCCTTCCTGTGAGCTTCTGAACATCCTTGATAGTTTTTGGTGGTTCCATGTCCAGGATCGCCTTTATTTTATCGGGGTTAGCCTCAATTCCTCTTTTTGAGACCATCAATCCCAAGAATTTTCCAGATCCTACTCCGAAAGCACACTTCGTAGGATTCAACATCATCTTGTGGTACCTCAGGACCTCAAAAGCTTCCCTTAAATGGGCTATATGATCAGTCTTTACTAGACTCTTGACTAACATGTCGTCAACATAGACTTCCATAGTCTTACCAATAAGATCCTTAAAAATTCTATTCACCAACCTTTGATAGGTGGCTCCTGCGTTCTTAAGACCAAATGCCATAACAAGATAACAATAAACACCAAAGTCAGTGATAAATGATACCTTTGGAATGTCATCCTTATGCATTTTGATCTGGTTATATCCGCTAAATCCATCCATGAAACTCAGCATCTCATGTCCAGCAGTGGCATCAATCAAAGTATCAATTCTAGGCAGCGGGAAACAGTCTTTGGGGCATGCATCATTCAGATCAGTGAAGTCTATACACATCCTCCACTTTCCATTAGCCTTCTTTACCATTACAGGGTTTGCTAACCACTCCGGAAATTGAATCTCCTCAATAAAACCAGCCTCTAAGAGCTTTTCTACTTCCTGTTTTATAGCCTCTTGTCTTTCCGGGGCAAAATTTCTTTTCTTTTGTTTCACTGTCTTCCGGCTTGGATCCACGTTTAGCTTGTGAGTAATTAACTCCGGATCTATGCCTGGCATATCAGCTGCTGACCATGCAAACACATCACTATTTTCTTGCAAAAATTTCACTAACTTCCCTCTAAAGGGCTCCTCTAATGTGGCTCCAATGAAAGTCATCCTCTCAGGATTCTTGGGGTCTAAAAGAACCGAAACCAATTCTTCTGCTGGCCTTCCTCTATTCTCATCATTTTCTCGAACATCCATATCTTCAATAGGAAGAACTTGCCCCCCGACTCCATCTGCCCTCAAAGAGGCCACATAACAGCTTCTAGCCAGTTTTTGATCTCCTCTCTCTTCTCCAATCCCGTTTCGGGTGGGAAACTTCATGACTGAATGGTAGGAAGAGGGGACTACCTTGAAGGCATGTATCCCTGTTCTCCCCATGATAGCATTATAAGTTGAACTAGCCTTTACCACCACGAAATCCAGCATCTGCGTTGCTTGTCTTGGTTCCGTACCTATGGTGGTTGGCAATTTGATTATCCCTTCCACAGGACATTCTACTCCAGCAAATCCATATATCGGCATGTCGGTTGGTGTCAACTGGGAGTCGTTATATCCCATTCTTAGAAAGGCGTCGTGGAGCAAGATATCCACAGAAGCACCATTATCCACAAGGACCCTCTTAACCGGGCTATTTCCTATTATTGGTGTTATGACCAGCGGGTCGTCATGGGGAAACTTCACACCCTCTAGGTCGAAATCATCAAAAGCCAATGTTACTTCTGTCCTGGCCCTCTTCGGGGCTTCTCCAACAATATGCATAACCTCCCTAGTATATGCCTTTCTGGAATTTTTGGACAATCCAGCAGCAGTTGGTCCTCCAAAGATTGTGTTTATCACTGGCCCTCGAGGGCGTCGCGGTCCTCCAAAAATTGCATTTATAACCGGCCCTCTGGGTTGGGGATTCCGCCCCTGATCATCTTGGTCCCTCCTACGATCTTCAAAGTTCTTCCTTCCATTATTATTTCTGTCCCCTCCATCTCCAGTATACTTATTCAACCTTCCTTTTCGAATCAAAAACTCAATTTCATCTTTCAATTGCCTACACTCATCGGTGTCATGGCCAACATCCTTGTGAAACCTGCAATACTTGCTCTTATCTAGCTTGGCGGGATCAGCCTTCAAGGGCTTAGGCCAGCGAATATCTCTGTCTTTCTCAATCTCCATCAAAATCTGACTTCTGGGAGCATTCAGCTTAGCGTATTCAGTGAACTTTTGCCCAGGTCCTCCCTTCTTGGGGGTTGAATCAGGGTTTTGTTCGGTTCTAGGATATTTGTCCTTAGCGATATACTCCAAATCAGTTTTTCGTTTCTTGCCTCCAGTGGGCTCATTACTTACCACGGTCTTCCTCATGCTTTCTTCAACCTTGATATACTTCCCTGCCCTCTCTTGGAGTTGCAACATGTTTTCAGGGGGACGTTTGGCCAAGGACATCTTGAAAAACTCATCCCTGGTTCCTTGTTGCAGTGCTATCATGGCTACCTTATCATCAAGGTCTGGGACATTTAAAGCCTCCTTTGTAAAACGATTCAGGTAATCTCTCAAGGATTCCTTAGCTCCCTGCACAAGACTCATAAGAGATGCTGAACTTTTTTCATGGACTCTTCCACTGATGAATTGCTTAATAAAAGCCTGGCTTAATTCTCTGAACGATCCAATAGAATTTGGGGGCAGGCGACTGTACCATCTTTGAGCCATACCCGACAGGGTTTGAGGGAAGGCCCGACACTTTATAGCATCATTCACGGGTTGCAGCAGCAGTGCATTAGAGAATGTCCTAACATGATTAGCGGGGTCTCCCGTGCCATCATAGGCTTTGATAGTGGGCATCTTGAATTTCCTTGAGATATGGGCATTCATTATCTCTTCTATGAAGGGTGGAGTTGGATCATCAGGATCTCCAAGGGGAAGGAGATTGCTTGGATCAGTTCTTGGGACAGCAGCCATTCTTCTTACCGGACCATCCAGGTCTATGACAAGAGGAGGATTTCTCCCCCTAGGAGGTATCTGGGGTCTGGTGGCCTGGTGATCCTCCAAATCACGCCTCAGCCTTTGGATTTCAGCCTCATGAGCCCTGATCCTTTCCTGCACTTCTTGGGGATTCGCCCCTGGGGTGCTTTGGGGGCGTTGCCTTCCATTGGCCATTGGCTCTTTTCCAGGATGCCTCCTTCTTGGGGCCACTTCATCATCCGAAGATTCGGAGTCTCTCTCAGTGTAAGGACCAGAAAATTCCTGATCCTCAGGGATAGGACCCAGACCTCATATATAGGGGGGCGACTGCCCTCGTGCTTCGCTGCGCCCAGCATATCCGCTTCCTCCAACCTCAGGGTGAAGGGGCATCCCATAAGGGGGGTTAGTAGTAACAACAGTTGAATATTCATACCCGACGGGTCGAGAATTCACAGGTATATGTACTTGTTGAACTCGAGGATTCGTACCTTGAATAGTTGGGGGAGTTGTTCCTTGTGGCTGAGATTGAGTTGCCCTTATCTAGGCATCCGCTTGAGTAGATGCATAAGTTGAGTGGGGAGGAATCTCCACGGTTGACGAAATCACCTGAGTTGTCCCTGATGGTGTTCCCTCCTCCAGAGTGCTGGTTGTTCTCCGTGTTCTCGCCATGGTTGTTGTTCCGTATTCCCACAGACGGCGCCAAATGTTATGGATAAAAAACTAAGGTTATTATTTTTTGTATTTATTACTAAGATTCGGGAGCTCAAGGCCTTTAATGGCTGCTCTCATGTTTTGTGGCTCGATCTGCCTTTACGAGATGCCTACGTATCTCTGTGAATTAGAGAATCAAGCCAAAAAACGTCGTTCTGATTTGTGGGGTGAGGCCCCTTATGTTATGGATAAAAAACTAAGGTTATTATTTGCTATATTTATTACTAAGATTCGGGAGCTCAAGGCCTTTAATGGCTGCTCTCGTGTTTTGTGGCTCGATCTGCCTTTACGAGATGCCTACGTATCTCTGTGAATTAGAGAATCAAGCCAAAAAACGTCGTTCTGATTTGTGGGGTGAGGCCCCTTATATAGATGTGGGAGTCCTTAAATTGGACTTGGTATAGGAGACTTGGTGGACAAGCCTCTGAATTAGGATAGACTTAGGAGTCCTAGGAAGTAGGAAGCTGATTCCTTATCCTTTTAGGTCCCCTTGAGGCTAATCTATAAGGATTTATATCCTTATCGGGACTCTTCTCAATAGCTGATTTTTCCCTTATTAATTAATTACGAAATTAATTAATAATTAGGGCTTTTGGGCCTTTTTTATTCCATCAGGCTTGATCTGGTCCATCAGGCTTAACCTTTCTGGTCTAAGTGTCATATATCTTTTTATTGGGACTAGCAGCCCACAGCTTGTACAATTAATGCAGTATTTAATTATACAATCATAATTTATTTATCCCTATCAGGATTGAAAATAGGATTCTAGAAGATCAAAACGGGGTCAAACGGGTCAGCTAAACGGGTCACGAAGAACTCGTTCGACCCGCCTCCCCAAACCCAGAACCCGACCACCGGAAAATTATTCGGTGAGCCTCCATCTCCATGCAAACATCACGATTTTGCTTGTGGTTCGACTGGGTTTTGTCTAACACTTCAACAGAAGTCTGGTTAGCAATAATAGTAGTAAAATGTCCCCCGAACCGAAAATTCGGTGAAACCACCATTAAAGTCGGCCGGGTGTCGAGCTTTTCCGGCCACACCTTCCAGGTACCCAACGCACTAAATAAATACATGAATCAACTCGTGTTGAAACGATCTATTAACTGATGTAACTCAATCAAATCCAGAATCAACGAATCAAAAATTCCCAAATTCGATTAAGAACATTCATAGTTTTAAAATCCTAATTTCATTAATCCGAAAATCAAACACAATTTTCTACATGTTATTGACCCCCAAATTCGTCATATAATATACCAAAATGATAAGGACAAAATTATCTAGAAGATACAATCATAAAATCATATCAACAACATCAAAATCAAAATTTCATATATTAATCTTTAATTAATTCAATTAATTCGAAATTAAATAATTAAATAGGAAAATAACCTTGATATCTGCACTAAAACTGATGATTGATTCTGAAATAGCTTTTCGACAGCTTCGATTCGGTATATGGCACGCATGATTCTGATTTCGATAACGCTTTCGTTTTTCGGTTTGATTTTCAAGAACACGACTAGTTTTCGGGTTTTTCTCTGTAAATTCTGTGTTTTTACTGTTCGATTATGATTATACGAATAAAATAAAATAAAAAAGGCTATTTATATTTATGGAATATTAATACCCGTTGGATCGTATTGGATCAAAAAATAAGTTACTTAGCCGCTAAGTAACTGAAAAAACGATCTGATTTGATATCTGTTTTGGATAATTATCAAAATCGCGCTTCTTATAAAATATTTTATACGAAAATAATGTAATAATATCCCGTCTTTCGAGAATACAAGTTTTATTGATCTATCAAAATGATTATCGTATCAAAAATGGTTGAAGTTGGAGGATTCCCGGTTTTATAAAATAGTTTTATAATTATACAGAAAATAATTAATAACTTTATAAATTCTTATAAAATCATATAAGAATCAAAAAAATACCAAAAAATACCATAATTATCTATATTTATTCTGGACATAGTAAAATTAACATACTCATATTTATCATATACAAACATCCAAATATTATTAGCAATCATCAGATAATTCACAAAAATTCACATAATAATCACATAATAATTATTTATTGATAAAAATAATTACACGCTATGTCCCGGATATTACATCCTTTGTTAGGAATATGTTGTGTACTTCATGATAAGCTAAACAAAACACCTTAGTAGATTTAACTTAGTGAATTTTGTAGCACCCGACGGATGATCAATTATAGTCCCGACGGATGATTCAATATAGTCCCGACGAATGACTAATTGATATCCATCGGGTGAGTAGCTTATGTAACAATAAGTCATGTAGCACATTTCTGCAAACAACTTTGTAAGTTTTTGTAGTAGCTTATGAGTCATGGAAACTGCTATTAGTTGTGCAGAATAGGTTGATTAAATGTAAATATAAGATGTCTTGTAATTCTGCACAAATAAAAAGGAGTCAAGTGATAAATGGCTACCCGACTGATGATTAATAAAGCTACCCGACGGATGATCAACAAGGCAACCCGACGGATAACAAGCATGTAACCGACGGATGATTAACAAAGCTACCCAACGGATGATCAACAAGGCAACCCGACTGATAACAAGCATGTACCCGACGGATGATCAATTCAACCATCTATTGACAGTGAGAACACAGTCACATGCGTTGGGTGTTTGCAAAAGGAATGTGGCAGCATGTTTAGTAGAAAAATGAGAACTAAGAAGCATTACCATTTTTATGCAAGCTATGAAGGTTTTCAAAGATGCTGGAATAGAGTAATGAAGTAGCATAGAGTTAGACTTGATAGTTTTGTTTTATTATCTTGTCTTTTTGCTATGTAAACTTGGTGATATATAAACCAAGTGAAGCAAGTAGAACAACAACCAACTAGACTAAGAAAATATATTCTCAGAGAAATATTTGAAAGCTGTATCCCTTAGCATTTCTCTACAAGTTTTAGTTGTTCATACTTGTAAGCAGCTGTGAGCTTATTTGAGCTACACAGAGTTCTCTCGATATATATATATATATATATATATATATATATATATATATATATATATATATATATATATATCTGGTGGATACATTCAAATCCACCAGAAAGTTTTAAAGACTTGTGTTTTTATTACTTGTGTCTTGATTTATATAATTCTTTCATTCCTCACTTTGCAAATCAAACACATATATATTATTAAGTTAGAACCATTTTTCGTAAATCTTAAAAAGAAGCCAAAATTACATTCAACCCCCCCCCCCCTTCTGTAATTCTTGTTGTATTGTTAGGGAATAACAATTGGTATCAGAGCAAGCTCTTGAAGTACAAAGAGTTTAAAGATCACAACAAAATAGCAAGATGAACAAGAAGGATGTTGGAGTCAAAATTCCATTTCTGGACAAAGACAATTATCATCACTGGAAGGTGAAGATGCACCTACACCTTCTTTCTCAAGATGAGGCCTATGTTGATTGCATAGAGAGAGGTCCTCACATTTCAATGAGAGCTGCTACTGGCAATGAGCCTTCAGTCCCCAAGCCTAGGCATGAATGGTCGGAACCTGATATTGAGCAAGTCAGGAAGGACAAAAAGACCATAAATATTTTATTCAATGGAGTTGATGGTGACATGTTTGACAACATCATCAATTGTAAGACAGCCAAGGAGGTTTGGGACACCATACAAATTATCTATGATGGTACTGAGAAAGTTAGAGAAAATAAGATGCAGTTGCTAATTCAGCAATATGAGCATTTTCATTGTGAAGATAGTGAGTTTCTCACTAACATTTTTAGTAGATTTCAAAAACTACTAATTCTGAAGTTGCATGGAAGAGTCTATCAGATAAAAGAATCCAATCTGAAGTTCCTTAGATTTCTTCCAAAGGAATGGAAATCAATGACAGTCTCACTAAAAAAATTCTCAGGATTACAAGGAGTTTACCTTGGAGAGACTGTATGGCATCCTGAAAACTTATGAGCTCGAAATTGAGCAAGATGAGAGTATGGAGAAAGGAAAGAAGAAAGGAAGGTCCATAGCACTGGTTGCTGAGTTGGAGAAAGAGAAAGAGGTGAAGGTAGAAGCTCTTGAGTCTACTTCAAAGGTCTGTGAAAACAAGGGCAAGGGGCTGGTAGCAAAAAATGAAGATTCTTTGAGCCAAGATGATATGGATGATATTGATGAACATCTTGCATTTCTTTCCAGAAGATTTGCCAAGCTCAAGTTCAAAAAGAACTTTGGAGCAGCTAAGCCAAATAGAAACATGGTGGATAAATCAAAATTCAAATGTTTCAAATATGGCTTGGCAGGACACTTTGCCAGTGAGTGTAGAAAGTCAGATTCCAGTAAGAAGAAGTCAAACTTGTGGATTATAAACAGAAGTATTTTTAATTGCTCAAACAAAAGGAAATGGCTTTTATTACACAAGAAAATGACTGGGCAGCAGATGGTCTGGATGAGGATGGAGATGTCAGCTATGTCAATCTAGCCCTAATGGCCAAGCATGATGAAATAGAGACAAGTTCTTCAAGTAATCTGGTAATCACCACTAACCTTGCACATTTATCTAAAGCTGAGTGTAATGATGCAATTAATGACATGTCTACATAATTATATCATTTGCGTGTTACACTTAAGTCCCTCACAAAGGAAAATGCTAAAATTAAAGAAAATAATTTGTTTTTAAGTGAGAGGAATAATGTGTTAGAGTCTCAGTTTATTGAATTTAAAAAATTGAGAATAGAATGTAAGATTGTTAAGGATGAATTAACTGAGTCCTTGAAGAAAGAAGAGATTTTGAAGAAGCGGCTTGAACGAGAGCAGGAGGTGATTAAGGCATGGAAATCATCTAGAGATGTCCATGCTCAAATCACCAAAGTTCAAGAAATTGAGTCCTTCCGTGATGCAGCCTGGAAAAAGAGCAAAGAGAAGCTGGAATCCAATTTGGTTGAAAGATTGCTAACAGACGTAGACTCGACGGACGATGAGAGTCATCCGTCGGATAATCAAAAAGATTATCCGTCGAGTGACATAAATCCTCATCCGTCGGCTGTGAGCAAACCTGTGAGTAAAGCCAAACTTGCCAAGTTAAATGGAAAATATGGATCAGTTTCCAAAAACTTTATTTCAAGAGAATCTAGTCAAGTGAAGAAGGAGAAGAAAGTGAATATTGGTCATATGTCCATCAAGTAATTGAATGACAGACTAGAAAAGATTGAGGTTAAAACAGAAGCAAAAAAGAAAAACAATAGAAATGGGAAAGTAGGGATTAACAAACATAACGACTACGCACCTGATAAGTATGCTCCAAGAAAAATATGTGTTAAGTATGATAGTGTTAATCATCTGTCTGTTAATTGTAAGCTTGCTATGCCTACTCCCATATCTGTTCCATCTTCTTTTCCCAACATGAATAATATGCCTTCTATGCCTATAAATGCTATGTCTGCACAGAATATGAATGCACAATTTGCTAATATGCCATTTTCACCTAATCCTTATTATGCTGCATTTAGTATGCCTCAAATGCCATTTAGCATACCCTACGGGAATAACATGTTTTCAAATAGAATTATATTTCCTGTTAATCAAAATGTGCATGATAATTCTATTTTAATGACTAGTTTCAAAGGTCCAACTCAGATGACTAAGAATGAATCTGATATTCCCAAGTCAAATGAGATAAAACCTAAGAAACAAAAGAAGAAAGCTAACAAGGAAGGACCCAAGGAAATTTGGGTACCAAAATCAACTTGATTTGGTTTCGATGTGTGCAGGGAAATAGAAAAAATCTGTGGTACTTGGATAGTGGTTGTTCAAGACACATGACTGGAGATTCTACCCTGCTCACAGAGTTCAAGGAGAGAGCTGGCCCAAGTATTACTTTTGGAGATGACAGCAAGGGTTATACTGTGGGATATGGCTTGATTTCAAAAGACAATGTCATCATTGAGGAGGTTGCCTTAGTGGATGGTCTGAAGCATGATTTGTTAAGTATCAGCCAGTTTTGTGATAAAGGCAATTCAGTAACCATCAATTCAGAAGCCTGTGTTGTGACAAACAAGAGGAGCAACAAAGTGGTTCTCACTAGAGTGATAAAAAGAAATATGTACCTAGCTGACTTCAACTCATCAAATGCAGAAACTGTTACTTGTCTTCTCAGTAAAGCAAGTCAAGATGAAAGTTGGCTATGGAACAAGAAGCTGTCCCATCTAAACTTCAAGACCATGAATAAGCTTGTCAAGAAAGAACTGGACAAAGGTATTCCTCAAGTGGAGTTTTCTAAGGTCGGATTGTGTGATGCTTGTCAGAAAGGAAAGCAGATCAAAGCATCATTCAGAAAGAAGCTTGATTCAACAATTGAAGAACCTCTGCAATTGCTACACATCGATTTGTTTGGACCAGTCAATATGTTGTCCATCTCAAGGAAAAGATTTTGCCTAGTAATTATAGATGATTTCTCAAAGTTCTCTTGGACATATTTCCTAAAGTCTAAAACTGAGGCTAGTGAAATCATCATCAATCACATAAGGCAAGTCAACAATCATCCTGATTTTAAAGTTAGAAGAATCAGAAGTGACAATGGTACTGAGTTCAAGAATTCTGTTATAAGAGCATTTTGTGAAGAGAATGGGATTATGCATGAGTTTTCAACAGCAAGAACTTCACAACAAAATGGAGTAGTGGAAAGAAAGAACATATCACTTATTAAAGCTGCAAGGATAATGCTTGAAGAATCAAAATTACCAACTTACTTCTGGGCTGAAGCTGTAAATACTGCATGCTACACTCAGAATATTTCTTTGGTTAATCAAGCAAAGTGTATGACACCCTACCAATTGTTCAAGAACAAGAAGCCAACCCTAAATTTTCTTCATGCCTTTGGCTGCAAATGTTATATCTTGAGAAATCAAACTGATCAAAATGGAAAGTTTGATGCTAAAGCAGATGAAGGGATTTTTGTTGGATATGTTGTTGGTAAAGCATATAAAGTCTACAATCTAAGAACCAACATTGTTATGGAATCAATTCATGTTGTGTTTGATGATAAGAAGATTCAAGGACTACAAGATGGAGATTACCATGAGAGCCTCAAATTTGATAATGTGGAGACGGTTAGTGATGATTGTGATGATGAAAGCGGTCAGGAAACAATGACAAAAGATATTGCAGAAAAATCTACCACTAATGAAGCACAAAATTCAATATCTGTCGAGTTGCAAAATGCTTCATCCTTCGGGAGATAATCTGCTTTATCAGTTGGGAGACAATCAGCTTTATCTGTCGGAACTCAAAATACACCATTCGTCGGGTCATCAAAAGAAGCTGAAAGTCAGAATAGATCACTCACAGAAAATTCCCCTTTCTCAAATCAAAGATCCATAAACTCATGGGGAGTTTCTAATAATCAAAACTCAATCACACATCAAGATAACAATGAGGCCTCTTCATCTAGAGCAAATCTACCTCAACAAAGAAAATGGACAAAGGATCACCCCTTTGAGCTCATCATTGGTGATGTATCTTCTAGAGTTCAAATAAGGAGAGCAACTCAAGAAGAATGTCTATATAGCAGCTTCCTATCTAAGGAAGAACCAAAGAAGGTAGAAGAAGCTCTGTTGGATCCTGATTGGATTTTAGCTATGCAGGAGGAGCTAAACCAATTTGAAAGGAATAAAATATTGAAGCCGGTACCCAAGCCTAAATGAAAGAATCAAATAGACACCAAATGGGTATTCAGAAACAAGATGGATGAAAATGGCATAGTAGTCAGGAACAAAGCTAGATTGGTTGCTAAGGAATATTGTCACCAAGAAGGAATAGATTTTGATGAAACCTTTGCTCCTGTTGCAAGACTTGAAGCCATCAGAATTTTCTTAGCCTATGCAGCCCATGCCAATTTCAAAGTCTATCAAATGGATGTCAAAAGTGCCTTTCTAAACGGAGATTTGGAGGAAGAAGTCTATATCAGTCAACCTCCTGGTTCTGAAGATCCAAATTTTCCAGATCATGTCTATTATCTTTTGAAAGCACTTTATGGACTGAAGCAAGCACCTAAAGCATAGTATGACACTTTATCAAAGTTCCTTTTGGAAAATCACTTCACAAGAGGTATTGTAGATAAAACTTTATTTTTCAGAAATGTTAATGGCTCTAGTATACTTGTTCAAATTTATGTAGATGATATTATTTTTGGCTCTACAAATGAGAAACTTTGCAAAAAGACTGCCAAATTGATGCAGAGTAAGTATGAAATGAGCATGATTAGAGAACTAACTTACTTTCTTGGTTTACAAGTTAAGCAAGTTAGTGATGGAATATTCATTAGTCAAACTAAATATATTCATGATCTTTTAAAGAAGTTTGAGCTAATGGATTGCATATCTGCAAAAATTCCCATGGCCACTGCAACTAAGCTTGAATTAAACACTACTTAAAAGTCTGTGGATATTTCAAGTTATAGGGGCATGGTTGGTTCACTTCTATACTTAACAGCTAGTAGGCCAGATATAATGTTTGCTACTTGTCTTTGTGCTAGATTTCAGGCTGATCATAGAGAATCTCATTTAGTAGCTATTAAGAGAATTTTCAGATATCTCAAGGGAACACCAAATCTTGGCATTTGGTACCCTAGAGATTCTGGTTTTGATCTAATTGATTATTCAGATGCAGATTATACAAGTTGTCAAATAGAAAGAAAAAAGCACAACTGGAACCTGTCAGTTTCTAGGAAACAAGCTTGTGTCCTGGTTCAGTAAAAAGCAAAATTCAGTTTCTACTTCTACAGCTGAAGCTGAATATATTGCTGCTGGTAGTTGTTGTGCACAGATTCTATGGATGAAAAAACAATTGTTGGACTATGGTCTATAAGTGGATAGGATTCCTATTTTCTGTGATAACACAAGTGCAATTGCCATCACTGAAAATCCAGTACAACATTCAAGAACAAAGCACATAGACATCAAGTACCATTTTATAAGGGAACATGTGATGAATGGTACTGTGGAACTGCATTTTGTTCCAAGTGAAAAATAGCTTGTAGACGTATTCACCAAGCCACTGGATGAATCCACCTTTTCAAGGTTGGTAAGTGAGTTAGGTATGCTTAATTATTCTTGAATCATTTGAGATATTTTGCAAGTTATAATGCAGCCATAAATTTAATTGATTTTTCAGTTTTGGATGAAATTTTGGCTAAGTCAAAATTTACATCCCGGACGAGTGATTTTTATCCATCGAGTTTGATCATCCGTCGGAATACAATTTGTTAATAAAATCAATTATTTTTCTGGAATATTTTATAACTCGACGGATAACTGATTTATCCTCATCCGTCGAATTGTCTCAATCCTAGCCGTTAATTCTCTAAACATTATCCATCGAGTATACTTACAGTTTGTAAGCATAACACGACGGATAAGTGATGGAATTTTTACAGTTTATTTTTAAACGGCTATTTTGGGAAATTTTTATTGGTCGCTTTATTTTACTTTATTATTTTTGACAGTTATTTTCTGAGATAGTATAAAAGCAATTTCACTATTATTCATTTCTTTTATCTTTCTCAAGATTCAATTGCTCTAATTTCTTTCTTCTCAAAAGCAAACTCTCTCTCTCTCTCTGCAAATTCCAAATCTCTAACAATTGCACATGTAGTGAAAATCATGTCTCAAACTGGTTATACCTATGAGTAAAACAACTTCTCAGCTTTGGTGAACAAGGAGATTCAACAGTCTGGTGACCATCACAAAATGATGGATTTTGTGAAGAACTGTAAACTCAACTATGCCATGCTGAAATCTCCCATCATTTACTGTGAGGTTGTTAAAGAGATATGGATAACTGTAGTGTACAACTCAACAGACAAAACCATCACATTCATTTTGAAAGGTAAGCAGTTTTGCATAAATAGTGATGTTATTAAAGCATGCTTCAAGATTCCTGATAAACTATAATTGCCTCACACACAGACTCTGATATTGTTGATATGCTTAATTCCATGGGCTATGCACTCACTACTTCTAAATTAAGTGAAATTAGGAGGTTGGGTCTTAGGAAAGAATGAAGTTATTTGTGTGATGTAGTAACTAAGGTATTTTCTGGTAAAGTGAGTAACTTTGATTCCATAAACATTTATTTGCTTTACATGCTAGTTAATGATAAATACTTCAATTTCAGTGATTTTATTTTGTTTGAGTTGGGATTTAAGTTAGGAGAGGTCAATAAGAGAGGTAGAACTATCTATTATGCTAGATTTTTCATGATGCTTGCTAACCATCTTGTTGAGGAAATTGTAATTGAGAACCCAACCAACAAGCTGAATTATTGGGTTCAAGAAAGAAGGATAATTGCAGATTTAAATAGAGCAAACCATCACAAGGAGGTTCCCTTGTTTTACTTTCCAGTAATGGAGAGACCTCAGGTAAGTGAGGTAATTTCTTCTGTCTCCACTCTTCCAACCTCACAAACTTCTTTGCTTTCTAGTGTAACAATAGAAACTGTGTCAATGACCCAAAAGTTGCCTACCCAAGCTACCAAACCAACAAAAGTTTCTAAATCCAAAGCTAAGAAAGCCCCCTCTGATTTCTTTTAAAAGAAATCAGTTGTAAATCCACCAAACCTAAAGAGGGGAGTGTGAAGGTGGGTAAGAAAGGTGAGGGACCGGGTGAAAATCAAAGAATCCCTAAGAATAAGGATGGAGAGGTGAGAGTTTCCCAGCCTAGCCATATTGCAGTTTCTCAACAAACTGCAGTGATTAATAAGGATACTAGCTCATTACTGGTTTCATCCTCCCAAAAGGATGTTACCATTGAAACAAGCTCTCAACCAAGAGCACAGGCCAAAAGGGTAAGGGACACAAGCTCACCCCAAACTTATACTAGAAAGAGAAAAAATTAAAAACCCTTGGGGATGCACAGGGTACACACACTGTGCAAACTGGTGCTAAAGACACAGTCACTGCACATTCTCAAAGTCAGGTTGATGTGGCTCCAATAAATGTGGAGTCACAGCCAAAATCTCTAACAATTGAAGCACCTGATACACCAAACAATCCCATACATTCTTTGGATGTTGACATGATAAACACATCACTTCCAAATTCTCCATCTTTAACTCTCTTGGAGAAGCCAAAAATCCAAGCAAGTGAGCATCATCTTCTAGATGATTTATTGGCTCACTTGCCATTTCTTTCTGAGACTGTTGAGACATCTGTGTCAAAATTTTCATCAATCTGCACAGAATCCACAATAGTCTCCACTCCAAACTCAATTATTTCTTCTATCCCGATGGATATCTTTCATCCGTCGAGTAGTGATTGTATCCCGATGGATAAGCTTAACAGCAGTCATCTGTCGGGTAGTCAAACTGCTAACCCAATGGATATTCTTCATCTAACAGGTGTCTCTGCACAACATCAAAATTCATCAATTATTACAAGTGCAGAAGACTTAGTAGTAGTGCAATCACTCCTAGGACTGAGGGAAGGGAGTGATATGATTGAGATTCTGGGTTGCTCCCAGGAAAAAAGAGAGGAAAAAAGTGAAGCAATGCAGTCCGTTTCTTCAGGACTAGCAAAAGTGAGTGAGAGGAGTCCCACCTTAGATGGTGAAGGTGAGGGTATGAGGGTGGGGAGCCAAGGTGAGACCTTGATGCAAGAAAAGAGAGATAATGAGAGAAATGCAGGTACAGGAGATATAAGGATGGCTGTCATTACAAGTGAGTTAATGAATGTCCAGGATGCTAATAGGGAGGAACTATTTCAGCAAAGTCAAGTTGTTATAGATTCAACCTCCTTGGATGCTGAGGCATTTACTCACCCTGTTCCAGCATACCAACTTCTAGCTGGACATGGCAATTATAATGCAGAAAGGATGCTAAATTTGGTGCACACCACACAGTCTATGCAAAGAGAAAAGGATGCAATCACAGCTCTGCCCTCTACAATTGGTGATATTGACTATGAGACTGGTGGTTCAGAAGATTTCTTTGGTGATGAGGATACAGAACGTGAAGAAGGACCATTGGACAAAGGGGGAGAATTAGGCCCTAGTTCCAGATCAGGTATGCCATCTTGGGCATTTTCAAAGCAGTGTGATGAACACTATTTCAAGACAACCCTGATTCAACTTATAAATCAGACACATTCTGCTCTTCAAACCACAACAAATGCCATTACCAAGAAGCTCCTTCAATCATACTTTTCTTCTCTGCAACTACAACAAATCCAAGGTTTTCAACATACTCAGGATGTCACTACTATCAAAGGTGAAATTGATCAAATGAAAAGGGACATTTCTGAAAGGTTGGATTCTAAACTTCCAGAAGCTACAATGCTTGACATTAAGAGACAACTCAGGAAGAATTCTGATCTTGCCACAAAGATAGATGCCTTGAATACAAGAATGATGGCAATGGAAGCCTCTCAAACAACAATTCATCTCCACCAACCACAACAAACAGATTTGCTTCAAAAGCTAGTGGCAGCACAAACCTCCTCTTCTACTCAACTTGCTGATAAAAAAAGGGGGAGAAAGAAACCTATTTTAAAGGAGAAAGCTCAATAGTCTTATTCATTCAAGGGGAATCAAGAAGTGAGGGGGAGCAAAAAGTGCTCAATGTTCAAGTAAGTAAAGAAATTGTGCCCACAATTGTTTTTACAAAGCCACCTGCTAAAGATAGCATAGATCTAATCAAAGAAGCAGTAGCCAATTTGAGAGCAGCTGAGAAGAATCAATTGAGTCCAATCAATTGGAAGAAAATTGATGAGAACATTCAGAAGATATTTGGCCCAACACAGAAGCCAGGCAAAGTTTTCAATCATCACTCTAAAGTCATGAAAATCTCTGTGAATGATATCAGCATGAACTATCTGGAAAGGGGTCAAACTTCCTGTGTCAAGTCTCCAAAGAAAGATCTAATCATGAAGGCCAAATGGAACTATCCTAAGGTCTCAGACAAGAATCCTATGGATACAGTGTTTGAGACACCAAAGTCAGATGAAAAGAAACTGTTGTCAAGATCTATTGCATTCTACAAGGATCCAACTGATTTAGCATCAAAAAGAAGAATTGCCAAAATTTACAGAAATGGTAAGGAGATTTGTGTGGTTGTTGGACACCCACTATTTGTGGAAGCTAAGAAGGAAGAGAAAGAAAGAATCAGGCTAGAGAAGAAGCAAGCTGCTTTGGATGCTAAGAAGCAAAAGCAAAAGAAAGAACAAGCTGCTATCTTGGCCAAGCTTGAAGCTGTAAAAATCACAACAGGACCTCCTGTACAACCAACTGTAATCACTGAAACTAAGGATCTGAAAATGCAAGAAAAATCATAGCAGAAAAGAAGGTTTAGATATAAACTTCATTCCAAGAGGAAAGTGAACTTTGATGAAGAGGAATTGGAAGATCAATTTCTCAAAAAGCCTACAACTACAACTCAGACATCAAAACCCTCAGTGGTATTTGAAGAATTCAAAGTGGTTGATCCAACATGAAATATTCATGGTGAACCAATTGTTCCCAAGGATGAGCCAGTAGACTGAGATAGTTTACTAATTTCTGAGCTAAATTTTCCCATCTTCAAGACAAAGAAGACAAAGACTAGAGCCAGCAAGAAAGTGAAGCATGTATCTCTCAAAGCCAAAGCTCTAACCAAATCCCAACCCACAGTCAACAAGAGAGATCTCATGTACATTTGTGATATCAAAGAATTTTTAGACTTGAATCTCTACTTGAATGAATTGGAAGAAGTGAGAGGAATTGATGTTTACAGACATCTTCCTGAAAGACTGGTATTCAAATCCAAGGGAGGGAAAGAGATGACATGGCCTCTTCACAGGATTCTTCAAGAAAGTCAATCTGTTATGATTAAAGTCTACTCATCCTTCAAGAAGAACTTTGGATATAATGTGACTGCAAGAAGAACAGTTCTAAAGAGGATTGAGGAACTAAGGAGTATTAGAGCCAAAGATGCACTTCAAAAAACTCTATCCATTCCCTTTACAGGAAAGAGAGTGCATCTAAGGCCCTATTGGATGATGGAGTTCATGGATGACAAAGGTGTCAGAAGATTCTTCAGAATGGAGGACCAACTGAGTATCTTTAGAAATGAGACGCTTTTTGAAATGCAGAAAATGCTAAATCTCTCAGAAGCTGATGAACTAGAATTCCACAGACAACTTCAGAATCAAATTAAAGAAAACAACAGAAGGCTTGGGAAGAAATCCAGAAAATTAAGGAAATAGATCTATCTGCTCAGACTAGAGGAGCATCTTGATAACAATTGTGAGCAAATTCTTTGTGTACTTTGCATTGTTCAACTTTCAGCAATATTGTAGCACTTGTTAGTTTTATCTACTATTTTTCAAATCTGTATTTTCTTTTTGGGTGTTTTGTTATCATCAAGTTTCTCTTAAATTTATGGCTAAAATTCCAGTAGACATAAATTGGGGGAGATTGTTAGGAATATATTGTGTACTTGATGATAAGCTAAATAAAACACCTTAGTAGGTTTAACTTAGTGAATTTTGTAGCACCCGGCGGATGATCAATTAATTGATATCCATCGGGTGACTAGCTTATGTAACAATAAGTCATGTAGCACATTTCTGCAAACTACTTTGTATAGTTTCCGTAGTAGCTTATGAGTCATGGAGACTGCTAGTAGATGTGCAGAATAGGTCGATTAAATGTAAATATAAGATGTTTTGAGATTTTACACAAATGAAATGGAGTCAAGTGATAAATGGCTACCTGGAGGATGATTAACAAAGCTACCCGACGGATGATCAATAAGGTAACCCGACGGATAACAAGCATATACCCGACGAATGTTAACAAAGCTACCCGACAGATGATCAACAAGGCAACCCGACTGATAACAAGCATGTACCCGACGGATGATCAATTCAAACATCTGTTTACAGTGACAACACAGTCACATGCGTTGGGTGTTTGCAAAAGGAATGTGGCAGCCTTTTTAGCAGGAAAATGAGAACTAAGAAGCATTACCATTTTCATGCAAGCTATGAAGGTTTTCAAATATGCTGGAATAGAGTAATGAAGTAGCATATAGTTAGACTTGATAGTTTTATTTTATTACCTTGTCTTTTTGCTATGTAAACTTGGTGATATATAAACCAAGTGCAGCAAGTAGAACAACAACCAACTAGACTAAGAAAATAAATTCTCAGAGAAATATTGGTAAGTTGTATCCCTTAGCATTTCTCTGCAAGTTTTAGTTGTTCATACTTGTAAGCAGCTGTGAGCTTATTTGAGCTACACAGAGTTCTCTCGATATATATATATATATATATATATATATATATCTGGTGGATACATTCAAATCCACCAGAAAGTTTTAAAGACTTGTGTTTTTATTACTTGTGTCTTGATTTATATAATTCTTTCATTCCTCACTTTGCAAATCAAACACATATATATTATTGAGTTAGAACCATTTTTTGTAAATCTTAAAAAGAAGCCAGAATTACATTCAACCCCCCCACCTTCTGTAATTCTTGTTGTATTGTTAAGGAATAACATCCTTCCCCCTTAAAAGGATTATGTCCTCAGAATCTCCTAAGTAAACAACTGAGGGTACTTTTCTCGCATATCACTTTTTAACTCCCAGATTGACTCTTCAACCTTTGGGTTTCTCCACAGTACTCTTACTAAATTTATAACTTTATTTCTTAATACCTTCTCTTTCTTTTCTAGAATCTCTAGTAGATTCTCTACGTACGATAAATCTGCCTGAATTTCTATTGGCTCGTACTCTATTATATGCCTAGAATCTGGATTGTACTTCTTAAGCATCGATACGTGAAATATGTTATGAATGTGCTCCATATGTGGGGGTAACGGCAATTCGTATGCTACTTTACCGACACGTTTCAAAATCTCAAAAGGTCCAACATATCTAGGACTCAACTTTCCTTTCTTTCTGAATCTTGACAATCCTTTCCATGATGACACTTTCAGTAGCACTGGATCTCCTTCTTTAAATTAAATATCCTTTTTGGATTGATTTGTGTATTTCCTTTGGCGATCATATGCTGTAATTAATCTCTTCTGAATGACTTCAACAACTTCCTTTGTCTGTTGCACCAATTCGAGTCCAAGTATCTTACGTTCTCCAACTTCGTCCCAATATACCGTGATCGACATTTGTGTCCGTAAAGAGCTTCATAGGGAGGCATTCCAATACTGGCATGATAACTGTTATTATAGGCAAACTCCACTAAGGGAAAATGTTCATCCCAATTTCCTTTGAAATCAATGGCAGAAACACGTAACATATCCTCAATTGTTTGGATTGTTCTCTCGCTTTGGCCATCAGTTTGTGGATGATAAGTTATACTCATGTTTAACTTAGTTCCCAAACATTCTTGAAAACTTCTCCAAAATCTTGAATTGAATCGTGGATCTCGATCAGATACAATAGACATAGAGACTCCATGACGAACTAGTATTTCCTTCAAATACATGTGAACCAACTTATCCAATGAAAATCTGTCATTAATAGGTAAGAAATGAGCTGACTTAGTTAGTCTGTCCACTATAACCCAAATGGCATCGTGGTTCACTTTCGTCCTTGGTAATCCGACTATAAAATCCATAGCAATGTGTTCCCACTTCCATTTTTGGAATCTCTAGTGGTTATAATAATCCACTCGGTCTCTGCCGCTCTACCTTAACTCTTTGACACATATAACATTTGCTAACCCATTCCGCAGTTTCTCTTTTCATGTCTGGCCACCAATAATTCTCTTTCAAATCTCTGTACATCTTGGTACTTCCCGGATGGATGGAATACCTTAAGTTGTGAGCTTCCGGTAGAATTTCATTTTTCAATTCTGCTACTGGTGGAATCCAAATTCTGGAAGAAAATCTGAGAATACCTTGATCATCCTTTTGAGTGCATAATTCTTCTCCTACTAAACGGTTGATATTCTGATCCATTATTTCCTCTTGGCATTTTCTTATCTTCTCTAACAATTCTGGCTGAAAAGTCGTACTATTCATCTTTGCTTCATTAGGCTTACAAATTCTGACTTCCATTCCAATTTATGAAATTCCTTGTATAACTCTTCAGGTATTGTTAACACGTTCAGTCTTTCCTTTCTGCTTAACGCATCTGCCACCATATTTGTTTTTCCTGGGTGATAGTTAATCGTGCAATCTTAGTCTTTGATCAACTCCAACCATCTTCTTTGTCTCATATTGAGTTCTTTTTGCGTGAATATGTACTTTAAACTCTTATGATCCATATATATATCTCATATTTTTCTCCATATAGATAATGTCTCCAAATATTCAAGGCGAATACTATTACTGCTAGTTCCAAGTCATGAGTATGATACTTCTGCTCATGAAGTTTCAGTTTTCTAGATGCATATGCAATAACTTTATCATGCTACATCAAAACACAACATAATCCCTTATGAGAAGCATCACTATATATTACGAATTTTCCTTGATCATCTGGAAGTGACAAAATTGGTGACGTGATCAATCTCTTCTTCAGTTCCTGGAAACTTTCTTCACACTTCTCGTTTCATATAAACTTCATTTTTCCCGGTAAGCTTCGTCAAAGATATCGCAATCTTCGAGAAATCTTAAACAAATCTTCGATAATATCACGCTAATCCCAAGAAAGTTCTCACTTCTGTTGGTGTTTTTGGCCTTTCCCAATTTATAATAGCTTCAATCTTTGTAGGGTCCACTTTGATTCCTTCATTACTTACTACGTGCCCTAAGAATTGAACTTGTTGTAACCAAATCTCACACTTTGAAAACTTGGCATACAACTTTTCCTTTCTCAAAATTTCCAAAAATATCCTTAAATGCTCTGCATGGTCTTCCGTTGACTTGGAGTAAATCAAAATATCATCAATAAACACAACAACAAACTTGTCCAGATATTCCTTGAAATTTATGTTCATCAAGTCCATAAATGTTGTTGGGGCATTGGTCAATCCAAAGGACATCACTATGAATTCATAATGACCGTACCTTTTTCCAGAAAAGCTGTCTTTGCTATATCTTCGGGCTTAATCTTTAGTTGGTGATATCCGGATCTCAGATCAATCTTGGAGAGATACTTGGCTCCTTTTAACTGATCAAACAAATCGTCAATTCGAGGTAATGAATACTTGTTCTTAATCGTAATCTTATTGAGTTCTCGATAGTCGATGCATAACCTCATGCTTATGTCTTTCTTCTTAAAAAATAGTACCGGTGCACCCATGGGGATACACTGGGCCTAATCACTCCTTTTTCCAATAACTCTTATAATTGCTTTGCCAGTTCCTTCATTTCAACTGGCGCCATTCTGTACGAGGCCTTGGGTATTGGTTCCGTTCCAGGTGCTAAGTCGATCACAAACTCAATTTCTATATCTGGAGGAAGTCCTGATAACTCATCTGGAAACACATCTGTATATTCATTTACCTCAGGAATGTCTTCCAGTTTTGCTGGCTCCTGACTTCCATTTATCACATAAGCAATGAAATGTTCACATCCTTGTCGTAGTAATTTCTTAGATTGAATCATCGTCAAGAACTTCTTTGCTTGCCTCTGACCTCTAAACGTCACCACTTTCTCGTCCGGCGTCTTCAAGATTACCTTCTTATTATGATAGTCTATCTAAGCATCATGCTTAGATAGCCAATCCATTCCTAAAATAACTTTAAATTCTCCTAATTTAAATGGTATCAAGTCAGCATCAAAATTATTTCCAGAAATCTCAATCTCAAAGTCCTTACACACTTGATTAACAGATACACGCTCTCGATTTGCTAATTCTACAGTCATATTCTTATTTAACAATTCAACTGGACAATTCAACTTATTAACAAAATCTTGGGAAATAAATGATCGAGTTGCTCCCGAATCTACTAGCACTTTAGCATATAAAGAATTTACTGTAAGCGTACATGCCACAACATTAGTGTCCATAATAGTATCCTTCACAGACGTGTCATAAACTCTAGCTCTGAGAGGTTCATTCACTGTTGGAGTAGCTCCCATGATTCTAAACGTATTATTTACTAGAACTGGTGTCTTGCAATCCCTTGCAATATTTCATGGCTTTCCACACATAAAACAAGCAAACCCAATTGCTGAAATCTTGCCTACATGTTCCTGATAGGTTGATCCCTGTTTGTTGGCTCTCTGGATGGTTGGTTACGGCACTCCCTTGAATAGTGCCCCCTCTGATTGCATCTATAGCATACCACATTCAGCTTGTTGCAAACTCCATCATATTTCTTTCCGCATACCTGGAAATCTGGTAAGGCTGGTCTCTGTTGGGTTGGCTGGTTCCCAAAGGCTGGATGATTGCCTTGTCCTCCGTTGCCTGTATTCTGCCTTCTAAAATCAAGATTCCTCCCGGGCTGAAACTTGCCTTTCCTCTGATTAAAATTTGGAAACTTCCATGGTTGGGACTATCCCTCACTTCCCTCAAACTTCCTCTTTTTACTATCTTTCTCCTTCTGAGACATTTCACTCTTTTTCTCCGCGATCATAGCTTTCTGTACAACTCCTGCATACCTATCCAATTCAAATATGACCACCTTCCCTCAGATCCATGGCTTAAGACCTTGCTGAAACCTCTTAGCTTTCACCCTATCAGTGTCCACATATGATGGTACAAACCTGCATAACTCCTCAAACTTACTTTCATAATCTGCGATTAACATATTTCCCTGTTTTAACTCCAGAAATTTTAATTCCATTTGATCCTGAACAAACTGAGGGAAATACTTCTCTAAAAACAACTCCTTGAATCTATCCCACACAACATCATATGTACCTTCCAATGTCTTGACAGTTTCCCACCAGTAGGTGGCTTCATTCTTCAGATAGTAACTTGCAAACTCAGTTTTCTGTTCCTCTTTCACCTTAACTAAAGCAAAGGCCTTCTCAATTTCCTTCAACCAAAATCTTGCCTCAATAGGATCTACCGAACCTTTAAATTCCGGTGTGTTCACCTCCTGAAAAGTCTTCAAGGTTACCTGAGGATTGGTCTGCCTCTGCTATTGTTGAGTCAGGTGGACTGTTTGTTGGGCCAAGATCTGAAGAATCTGGGCTATAGTTGGGTCTATAAGATCTGGATTTGCATTCTGGTTATCGTTGTCTTGGTTGTTGTTGTTGTTGTTATTATTGTTGTTGTTGTTGTTGTTTGTTTCTTCACTCTGTTAGTAGAACAGGTATTTCTTCAGGGAGGCATTTTTTATAAAGAATCAAACAACTTATTTAGCCTTTAAATCAAAACCCTTTTTATGAAAATTTTTTGTAAACCAGAAATATCTCTTTTTGAAAACATTTTCAATTGTTGAACTGAGTAAATTGCATGCTTCTTTACATAATGTAAACAATTAGGGAATAGGGCGAATGTTATCACAAAAGTTTTATAACTGGTGCAGTAAATAGGATAAAATAAGTATGGTAATTTAAATGACAATTTTAGAAAAAAGGAAAGGTATTGATATATATATATATCAAAGTTTGGTAGTACAACATGAAAATGTTCAGCAAAGGTAAAGGTACAATAGGCCTATCCATTATTTAGTAAGTCTAGTTTATTTATACACCCACCAAAAGTCTGATACTACTCATTACACACTATTCTACATATATCATTTGTCACATAAGCAATAAAATGCTCGCATCCTTATCGTAGTAACTTCTTAGCTTGAATCATCGTCAAGAACTTATTTGCTTGCTTTTGACCTTTAAATATTACCACTTTCTCGTTTGGCGTCTTCAAAATTACCTTCTTGTTACGACAGTTTATCTAAGCATCATGCTTAGATAACCAGTCCATTCCTAAAATAATGTTAAACTCTCCTAACTTAAATGGTATCAAGTCAGCACCAAACTTATTACCAGAAATCTCAATGTCACAATTTGTACACACTTGATTAACAGATACACACTCTTGATTTGCTAATTCTACCGTCATAATTTTACTTAGAAATTCAATTGGATAATTCAGCTTATCAACAAAATCCTGAGAAATAAATGATCGAGTTGATCCCGAATCTATTAGAGCTTTAGCACATAAAGAATTCACAGTAAGCGTACCTGCTACAACATCGGTTTCCATGATAGCATCCTTCACAGATACGTCATAAACTCTAGGTCTAGGAGGTTCATTACTGTTGGAGTAGTTCCCATGATTCTCAGCGTATTATTGACTAGAACTGGTGTCTTGCAATTCCTTGCTATGTGCCCTGGCTTTCCGCACTTGAAATATGTATATCCAATTACTGGAACTTTGCCTATCTGATTTCTAGTAGGCTGATCCTTGTTAACTGGCTCTCTGGCTGGCTAATTACGGCACTCCCTTGAATAGTGCCCCTCTGGTTGCATCTATAGCAGACCACATTCATCTTGTTGCAAACTCATCCATGTTTATTTCCATATATTTGGTAGTCTGGTAAAGCTGGCCTCTGCTGGGTTGGCTGGTTCCCAGTGGTTGGACGGTTACCTTGTCCTCCATTACCTGTATTATTCCTATTAAAATTCCTTACGGGCTGAAACTTTCCTTTCCTCTGATTAAATTTGGAAACTTTCCTGCTTGGAATTGTCCTTCACTTCCTTCAAACTTCCATTTCTTATTATCCTTCTCCTTTTATGACATTTCACTCTCCATTTCTGTAATCATAGCCTTCTACACAACTCCCGCATTCGTATCCAATTCAAATATGACCACCTTCCCTCGGATCTATGGCTTAAGACCTTGTTGGAACCTCTTAGATTTCTTCTTATCGTTGTCCACATATGATGGTACAAACCTGGATAACTCCTCAAACTTACTTTCGTAAGCTGCCACTGACATATTTCCCTCTTTTAACTCCAGAAATTTCAATTCCATTTGATCCTGAACAAGCTGAGGGAAATACTTCTCTAAAAATAACTCCTTGAATCTATCTCACGCAACATCATCTGTACCTTCCAATGTCTTGACAGTTTCCCACTAGTAATTGGCATCATTCTTTAGATAGTAACTTGCAAACTCAGTTTTCTGTTCCTCTCTCACCTTAACTAAAGCAAAGGCCTTCTCAATTTCCTTCAACCAAACTCTTGCCTTAATAGGATCTATCGAACCTTTAAATTCTGGTGGGTTCACCTCCTAAAAAGTCTTCAAAGTTACCTGAGGATTGGTCTGCCTCTGTTGTTGTTGAGTCAGGTGGACTGTTTGTTAGGCCAAGATTTGAAGAATCTGTTCTACAGTTGGTTCTATGGGACCTGGATTTGCATTCTGGTTATTTTTCTCTTGGTTGTTATTATTGGTTTCTTCATTCTGGTTAGTAGAACGAGAATTTCTTCTGGGAGGCATTTTCTATAAAGAATCAAACAACTTATTTAGCCTTTAAATCAAAACCTTTTTTATGAAAATTTTTTATAAAATAGAAATATCTCTTTTTGAAAATATTTTCAATTGTTGAACTAAGTAAATTACATGCTTCTTTACAAAATATAAACAATTAGGGAATAGAGCGCATGTTATCACAAGAGTTTTATAACTGGTGCAGTAAATAGGATTAAACAAGTATGGTAATGTAAATGACAATGTTAGAAAAAAGGAAAGGTATTGATATATATATATATATATATATCAAAGTTTGGTAGTACAACATGACAATGTTCAGCAAAGGTAAATGTACAACAGGCCTATCCATTATTTAGTAAGTGTAGTTTATTTATACTCCCACCAAAAGTCTGATAATACTCATTACACACTATTATACATATATCAACTATCACATAAGTAATAAAATGCTCGCATCCTTGTCGTAGTAACTTCTTAGCTTGAATCATCATCAAGAACTTATTTGCTTGCTTCTGGCCTTTAAACTTTACCACTTTCTCATTTGGCATCTTAAAAATTACCTTCTTGTTATGATAGTCTATCTAATCATTATGCTTAGATAGCCAGTCCATTCCTAAAATAACGTCAAACTCTCCTAACTTAAATAACATCAAGTCGGCACCAAACTTATTACCAGAAATCTCAATCCCACAATTTGTACACACTTGATTAACAGATACACGCTCTTGATTTGTTAATTCTACCGTCATGATTTCACTTAGCAATTCAATTGGACAATTCAGCTTATCAACAAAAGCCTGAGAAATAAATGACCCAGTTGCTCCCGAATCTACTAGTACTTTAGCACATAAAGAATTCACAGTAAGCGTACCTACCACAATATCAGTGTCCATGATAGCATCCTTCATAAACATGTCATAAAATCTAGCTCTAGGAGGTTCATTCACTGTTAGAGTAGTTCCCATGATTCTCAGCGTATTATTGACTGGAACTGGTGTCTTGCAATCCCTTGCTATGTGCCCTGGCTTTCCGCACTTGAAACATGTATATCCAATTACTGGAACTTTGCCTCTCTGATTTCTCGTAGGCTGATCCTTGTTCACTGGCTCTCTAGCTGGCTGATTACGGAACTCACTTGAATAGTGCCCCTCTGGTTGCATCTATAGCAGACCACATTGATCTTGTTGCAAACTCCTCCATGCTTCTTTCCACATATCTGGCAGTCTGGTAAAGATGGCCTCTGTTGGGTTGGCTTGTTCCCAGTAGATGGACGGTTACCTTGTCCTCCATTTCCTGTATTCTTCCTATTAAAATTCCTTACGGGCTGAAACTTGCCTTTCCTCTGATTAAAATTTGGAAACTTCCCTGCTTGGGACTGTCCTTCACTTCCTTCAAACTTCCATTTCTTACTGTCCTTCTCCTTTTGTAACATTTCACTCTCTGTTTCTGCAACCATAGCCTTCTGGACAACTCCCGCATACGTATCCAATTCAAATATGACCACCTTCCCTCGGATCCATGGCTTAAGACCTTGTTGGAACCTCTTAGCTTTCTTCTTATCGGTGTCCACATATGATGGTATAAACCTGGATAACTCCTCAAACTTACTTTCATAATCTGCCACTGATATATTTCACTGCTTTAACTCCAGAAATTTCAATTCCATTTAATCATGAACAAACTGAGGGAAATGTTTCTCTAAAAAATAGCTCCTTGAATTTTCCCACGCAATATCATCTGTACCTTCCAATGTCTTGACAGTTTCCCCCCAGTAGGTGGCTTCATTCTTCAGATAGTAACTTGCAAACTCAGTTTTTTGTTCCTCTCTCACCTTGACTAAGGCAAATGCCTTCTCAATTTCCTTCAACCAGACTCTTGCCTCAATAGGATCTACAGAACCTTTAAATTCCGGTAGATTCACCGCCTGAAAAGTCTTAAAGGTTACTTGAGGATTGGTCTGTCTCTGCTGTTGTTGAGGCAGGGGGACTGTCTGTTGGGCCAAGATCTGAAGAACCTGAGCTACAGTTGGGTCTATGGGACCTGGATTCACATTATGGTTATAGTTGTCTTGGTTATTGTTGTTGGTTTTTTCATTCTGGTTGGTAGAACAGGTATTTCTTCTGGGAGGCATTTTCTGTAAAGAATCAAACAACTTATTTAGCCTTTAAATCAAATCCCTTTTTCTGAAAATTTTTGTAAAACAGAAATATCTCTTTTCTAAAATATTTTTCAATTGTTGAGTTAAGTAAATTGCATGCTTCTTTACATATTATAAATAATTAGGGAATAGGGAACATGTTATCACAAGAGTTTATAACTGGTGCGATAAGTAGGATAAAATAGGTACAGTAATATAAATGACAATGCTGGAAAAGGAAAGGTATTGGTATATATATCAAAGTTTGGTAGTACAAGCGCGAAATGTTTTATTATAGGCAAAAGTACAACAGGCCTATCCATATTCAGCAAGTCTAGTTTATTTATATACCAACAGTCTGATGATACGCATTACATATTATTATACATATATCAGCTGTCACATCATTTTTGTCGTCTATTTTAAGGGAAACTCTGGTCCACCAAGCCTTTCAAAATCCTCCAATACCTCTCTGGCCCACCTATAAGAGCATCTGGGGTTGCATACTCGCAAGTATCTCCATGAAGTCTAGCCTCAAGTATTCTCCAGGTCACCTGAATCTCATTCTGAATCTTCCTCACTTTCCTGTCAACATCTATAGTCCTTATAATGTGTTGTAGCTCCTGAATCTGAGCCAACAGGGCATCTCATTCCAAAAAAGAGCTTCATACTTATGGTATGAGATAGGATGCAGAGTAAACTGGAATGATGCACCCGCAACCGAGTGTTCGGTAGAATCAGAATCAGCAGATGGGGGTCCTCGAATAGGTGGTCTCACACCTGGAGATGGAATAGCTTGCAGTGGTACGACCATCACAACTGGTATTATAGCTGACACTGGTGGAAGAACAGGGCGTGGATCAGATGACGGTCCTTCGACTAAAGGTTTCGAATGATCAGATGATATCGGGATAAAGGAATCTGTCATTGCTGCTACCTGAAAATTACGCGACTAGATAAGAATCTCGAATCTCAACACGAATCATACTAAAACCTACTATTGAGTCACACTCAACCTCTCGACATCCTATTTTTCTATTCCTTACTCTTAATCTTATCCCTCTATCCATTCCCGACAATCTAGGCTTATGGCAGTGACTTTTAAACTGTAACACTCTGATATCAAACATGTGGCGCCCTCCAAACCCGGGTTAGAAGTTTGGGGTCCACAACACACACACACACCATATATAAGCCTGTTTATGATAATAATAATAATATATACAATGACCCTACTAACCATAACCCACGAATCGCAACAGTTTAAAGTATTCCCACAAGCCACAACCTTATTTATATTACAACGTACCAAATCCCAATTTATTTATCTTACAACTGAAATAAAACAGTCTTACAAACTTTCAACACAAACTATAATAAACATCTTATGCTAGCTTATTCTATTTCAACCTGAAAACCTGATTTTTTTTTTAAAATAGTAAAGTTTTTATAATATAATAAGTAATCGCGTTTACTACTTATTTTCACTGTACCCATTTTATGCATAAAATGTTAATCGACCCACTACTTTACTCTCCTTTTCAACTTTCCTCCAATACCTTATCATTTATCTTAACCTCTGTATACAACCTAAATATAAACAAATGGGAGAGACATATGAAGTATTATATAGATAAACATACCCAGAAGCCGGGAAAAGAAATTTAGTGAGAGATAGAACTTGTTTGCAGTGAAAAACTAGAGACATATAAGTTCTAGGGGTTGAGACCGAAGTGAGGGATATATACTGGACTACTAATTGGGCTTTAAATAATGGGCCTTTGAAGTCATGACAATTAAGTATTAACAAATGTATGTTAATATATGAATATTAAAGAATAATTTTAAATAAATATATTTACTTATTAATTTATATGATATCAAGTATATTTTTGAAAATATATTTTATTATAAATATATGTAGCAGTTTGCAGTTGTGATTTTGTGATTTTTAGAATTTTAAAACCGCATTTAGATCGTGAATAAGCGATTATTAAAATTTAAATCTACAACCAACCCACATTTCGCGATTATCCACAAAATACGGTTCGGTTGCGAGGGGTTGAGCAGTTAGTCTGTACACCCCTTATACAAACACATTATAGTCTCAGTTTAAGAGTCGCTTTTATAAACATAACTATAGTGAAACATCAAAGATTTTTGAGTAAAATGAAGTATTACATATCTTAAAAAGGTACAAATTTTTTCAAATGACACGTGATAATTTGTCATTTGAGGGTTTAGAAGTGATAAATAAATTCATCTATTTAAAGGATTAGAAACATGATTGTGACACCCTCAAACTCGGGGTTAGGAATGAGGACCCACGAAACCTTTATAATATTTAAACTTTAAAACACCGAAAAGTTACAAGGATCGATATTGTGGCGCCCTCCAAACCCGGGTCAAAAGTTTGGGGTACACAACACACACACCATATATAAGCCTGTTTATGATAATAATAATATATGCAATGACCCTACTTACCATAATCCATGGATCATAATAGTTTAAAGTATGCCCATAAGCCACAACCTTATTTATATTACAACGTACGAAATCCCAATTTATTTATCTTACAACTAAAATAAAACAGTCTTACAAACTTTCAACACAAACTATAACAAACATCTTCTGCTAGCTTATTCCATTTGAACCTGAAAACCTAGCTCGCACACTTGTCTAGGGATCCTAGCTACCACCAATTTCCTTTTTAACTAGAAAGGAATATAAACAGATTTGTAAGAGTGAGTTAACTAGCTCAGCAAGTCATAATGACAACACTGAGATTAAACAATGATCAACTGAAATGATATAAGAATTCAAGTTTCCTGATAATCAATGATTAGAATTGGATATTCACTTTCATTTTTTAAAAACCAAGGTTAGGCTGCTGATCAGTCACGCACTAACCTCGAGCAAGGCTCACAGCTTTGCTCTATATACTGGATCAAAGGCATATATTGGCCTATCATGACCATGAACCTGGTCCGACCCCAAATCTGGTCCATATTTAAAAACAGTCCAATTCTATAATAATAACATGATAAGCAATGTAAATCAATAATCTGAATCATAAACACCATTTATCTCTGAGCATAGGATAATTCATAACACTATGAAGGTATAACAAGGTAAACATGAAGATTGGCTATCAGCCAAGAAAAGAATCAGAAAGTAGAACACCAAAGGTTGAATTGTTTCAAGGAATGGTCTTTTGTTATACAAGGTATAAATGTTCGTATGTTAAGCAATTACATATCAAGGATCAGTATATGGTATATATTTATTTGTGGAGTAGTATCGTATATATGTAGTTCGTATCTGAGAATTCAACAATCAATGGTTTACAAAGAATAAGGCTTATAACTTAAGATCAATAGCAAGAATCAGGGTTTAGGGTTAAGTACTTCAAAGCACTTGCAATATAAAATAAGAACTACTTGGAATACTTAACAATATATATGAAGAAAGTTCGGAAATACTTGCCTTATCTCAGTCCACTTTCACTTTACTTGCACTCGTCAATTGGTTCCACTCACTAACCACTTGCTTTCCCATTCTACATCTCGCTTCCTCTGTTAGACATCACATGTATATATCAATACTACTTCTCATCTTATTTTATTCGTTACAAGCTTCTATCTACCCTTCGTTTCACCCAAATCTGACTTACGGATTAAAAATTACGATAAAAACCGTCAAACAATGCACATACAGGCATATTACACATCAACCTGATCACATATAGCACATAGCACATAATATATTCGATCAAAATAATTTTTCAAAGCAGATTCAGGGTTAAAATGATTTTTCAGATATTTAAGATGAATTTTTGAATATTTTTCGGAATTAAAATGGGTCTCCTAATCATTTTATAATTAAATAATACGGTTTGAACACCCGAATCTGACTTTAAAATAATTTAGTAATAATTGTCGAGCCTTCAAAATAATTTAAAATAATATTTTAAAGCTCGAAACTATTTTTCAGAATTTTTAAATCAAAATAAATAATTAAATCTAATTAAATATTCAATTAAAATTAATTAATAAATATTAAATTAATTAATCAATTAACATTTAAATTAATTAATTAATTAATTAATTAATTATAAACTAAAATTAATTAATTAAATAATTAAAATTTATTTTCGAATTAAAAATAATTTTCAAAATTAAAAATGTTGATTTTTTGAAATTAAAATGATTGTTTAGAAATAAAATAGAGTTTTAAACTAATTTATAAATAAAATATGCAAAACCAGATTTCAGGATTGAAATAGGATTCTAGAAGATCAAAACCAGGTCAAACGGGTCAGCTAGACGGGTCACGAAGACCCCGTTCGACCCGCAGCCCCAAACCTAGAACCCGACCACCGGAAAATTATCCGCAGAGCCTCGATCTCCATCCAAACATCATGATTTTCCTCGTGGTTCGACTAGGTTTTGTCTAACACTTCAACAGAAGTCTAGTTATAGCAATAACAGCAGTAAAACCTCCCCAAAACCGAAAATCCGGCGAAACCGCCATTAAAGCCGGTCGGGTGTCAAGCTTTTCCAACCACGCCTTCTAGGAACCCAACGTACTAAATAAATACATGAATCAACACAAAAATAATACGAATAAAATGAAATAAGAAAAAGTCTATTTATATTTATGAAATATTAATACCCGTTGGATCGTATTGGATCGAAAAATAAGTTACTTAGCCGCTAAGTAACTGCAAAAATGATTCGATTTGATACCTGTTTTGGATAATTACCAAAACCACGCTACTTATAAAACATTTTATATGAAAATAATGTAATAATATCCCGTCTTTCGAGAATACGAGTTTTATTGATCTATCAAATAATTATCGTATCGAAAATTTTGCGCCGAGAAGCGTACGGGTGAAACCGTACTCCGGATCGAAAAAATCAATATACGGAAAATGTCCGGAATAATCAAATTAGGTTAGGAAGGAGTTTTTCGAAGAGTTTCGGGTTGTAAAAACGCAAAAACGGTTGAAGTTGGACGATTCCCGGTTTTATAAAATAGTTTTATAATTATACAGAAAGTAATTAATAACTTTATAAATTCTTATAAAATCATCACATTTTATCATATACAAACATCCAAAGCTTATTATCAATCATCAGATAATTCACCAAAATTCACATAATAATCACATAATAATTATTTATTGATAAAAATAATTACACGCTATGTCCCGGATATTACAGATATAGCATAAAGTATGAGACAAGATTACAACTACCAACCAGAACTATATATATTATTACAACCCTTTTCAAAATATTAGAAATTACAATTCCGGGTTGGAATTGCCTGATAACCCAATTGTATTTGTACTCAAAGATTATAGTCCCAAAAATATTCAACGATTTCTCACATCCAACATCTACCTGATCTAGCACCCGAAACTTAACGGTATGGAAAGGACTATTTTAGACACTCTTACGAGCGATGTGGCTAAGTATGACCATCTTCTTACTTAACTTCCATGGTTAGATCAACAAGATATATTATGAGAAAAAAGGTTCAGCAAGTAACTAATAGAGCAATTCTAAATAATAGAACATGGAAGTAACTCAATAGTAATAAGATTATCTCTTTGATTTAGGGTTTTAAGGGTTCAAGATCAAGGTTCTCGAGAATCAAGTAATTGGTTTAAATATATCTTTCATAAGTAGGTTTCTGTCAAAGAACTGGAAAATCTCAAGATAACTTTTGAAAATCAATTCATAATAAGATATCTTCTCTATGGATTCTGGATTCGGGTGCATCTCATCACATGTCTCCTCATTGGCTATCTTTAGTTGTTAGATATATTTGATAATATCATGGCTAATATAATTTATGTTTAGTTTTCAGATCTTACTTAAACAGGATAAATGAGTACTTACTAGAAGTCAGGACTTAAGGATATCAGTACTTATATTATCAGGAGATAATCATCAGAAGATGGATATCAGAACTTAAGTACTGAAGGACGTTCAGATAAGGACAACAACTGATTAAAGGAAAGAAGATTGAGATAAACATAAGAAGAGATATGCATGAAGAAGGAATTCTATGAAGAATAGAATACTTGGAAGAAAAGATATCTGATTGATATATTTTAGGAAGCAGAATTATATTCCATATCAATTAGCGATTATCTTGTAACTGTGTAGTATATAAACACAGACATAGGGTTTACACTATAAGTGTTATCATATTCGAGAAGATTATTCATTGTAACCCTAGCAGCTCTCGTGATATTTGTTCATCACTGAGAGGTAACAGTTCCATACTGTAACAGAGTTTATTGTTTCAATAAAGTTTGTTTTCTGTTACTTGAGTTATTAATGTTCGATTTGATTGTACTTTACACTGTATTCACCCCCTCTACAGTGTGTGTGTGACCTAACAATTGGTATCAGAGCCTATCTGTTAACGCACAAACAGTTTAAGATCCAAACACAAACATGTCTGACACAGAAACTCCAACTAAGCCTACCAAAACTGAAGAACCTCCAAAGACCCAAATTCAAAGTCGGTATGAGACCATTAGAGTTCCCATACTGAGACCATCTGAATATGCCATATGGAAGGTGAGGATGACCATGTTTCTGGAAGCTACAGATCCAGAATATCTTCATAGAATCAAGGAAGGACCTCACAAACTAACCAAGCTCGCGGTTGCAGTTGCAGGTGAAGCAGCAAAGACTGTACCAAAGGAAAAGAGTGATTATACTGCTGAAGATATCGCATCAATTGTTAAGGATGCTAAGGTATGACACTTACTGCATAGTGCCATTGATAATGTAATGTCAAACAGGGTAATTAACTGCAAGACTGCAAAGGAGATATGGGATGCTCTGGAAATAAGGTGTCAGGGAACTGATATAATTAAAAAGAACAGGAAGACAATACTCACTCAAGAGTATGAACACTTTGACTCAAAGTCTAATGAGTCATTGACTGATTTATATGATAGATTTGTCAAACTCTTGAATGATTTGTCACTGGTTAATAAGGAGTATGATCTTGAAGATTCAAACCTTAAATTCCTGTTAGCTCTTCCTGAATGCTGGGATTTGAAGGCTACAACAATAAGAGACAACTACAATCTTGATGAAACAACTCTTGATGAAATTTATGGAATGCTCAAGACTCATGAACTTGAGATGGAACAAAGAAGCAAGAGGAAAGGAGGAAAGTCTAGGACAGTTGCTCTTAAGGCTGAAGAAGAATCCCCCAAGGCAGCTACCTCAAGGAAAGACAAGGGTAAAGCTCTTTTCACAAAGTCTGATACTGAGTCATCAAGTTCTGAAAGTGATGATCACTCAGATTCTGAAAGCTTGCCTGAGACTGATGCTGATGAGGAGATGATGAAGCTGTGTGCTCTTATGGTGAAAGGGATCACAAAGATTGCATACAGGAAGTTCGGGAAGGGAAAGAAATTTTCCAGGAAAGGCACAAGTTCTGATAAGAAGAATTTCAAAAGAACTGAGGGCAGAGGAGGAAAGTCTGACAGAGGAGATTATACCAATGTCAAATGCTATAACTGTGGTGATAAAGGCCACATATCTCCTGATTGCAAGAAAGTGAAGGGTGACAAAGGCAAGGCTCTTGTCACAAAGAAGAAAAGCTGGACAGACACCTCAGACTCTGAAAGTGAGGAGAATTATGCTTTGATGGCAAATGCTGATAAAGCAAGTGCTGAAAGCAGTTCTGAAGCTGCTGAATCAAAGGTACCTCAGACTACTTATGCTTTTCATACTGATGATATTAATGAGTTGAGAAGATATCTTAAAACCATGTTTGTTAGTTATAGAGATCAAACTTTGACATGTGAAAGATTAACTTCTGAAAATCTTGCTTTTAAGAAAAGAAATGATTTCTTAGAAAAAGAGTTAGTTATGTTCCATCAAACTCAGAAGGATAGAGATGATGCTTTTTATGTTAGGGATGAAGTGCTAAAAATGAATGAATCTCTAAAAACTGAGTTAGAAAAGGAAAGAGAGATTATCAGGACTTGGACTAACTCTGGCAGAACAACTCAAAATTTGCTAAGTAGTGAAAACTGGAAAGAGGGCTTAGGTTATGGAGAGGATAAGAGTGATAAAGGAACTGTAGAAATTAAGCCTGTTGTTGTTCAGCAAAAGCCAAAGTTAAAACATGTTAAGTTTGTAGCAGTAAAGTCTGAAAATGAGAAATCAGAAGTTAAAGAGGGATTAACTTCTGACAAACTTAAACAGGAAAAGACAGCTGAAGTAAACATAGGTTTAATGACTAAGAAGCAGCTTAAGCATAAGCTGAAAGATGTTAAGAACTGAAACAAGGTAAAATCACCTAGAAAAAATAGGAATGGAAAGGAAGGTGTGAATAAAAGCAATGATTATAAGCCTGTTCCTAAAGCTCCTAGGAAAACGTGTCATAACTGTGGAAGTTCTAACCATCTGGCCTCTTTTTGCAGGAAGAATAAGAACATAAACTCCTTACCTTCAAAGTCAGGAGTTAAGAGTCAGTCTCTTATATATAAGCCACAAAATCCTTGTTTTCATTGTGGTAGTTTATGGCATTCCATTTATACTTGTAAGGAATATCATAGTTTGTACTATAATTATTATCAATAAAACTTTCTTTAAAGAAAGTTTCCATTGTTCCTTCTAGTGTAAATTCTAATAGTGTAAGTTCTGATAAGAAAAATGTTAACATAAACTCTGATGCTAAATCCGCTGCAAATGTTAACAAACTTGATAAGGCCAAAGGATCCAAGCAAGTCTGGGTCCATAAAACTAATCATTAGTGGTCTTTGTGATTGCAGGGCAACAGGAAAAACATCCTGGTTCTGGACAGTGGATGTTCAGGACATATGACTGGAAATAAAGCCCTGCTATCAGACTTTGTGGAGAAAGATGGCCCAAGTGTTTCTTATGGAGATGGCAATATTGGAAAAACATTGGGATATGGCAATATCAATCTTAGGAATGTCATCATTAAAGAAGTAGCTCTGGTCTCAGGACTTAAACACAAGCTGCTGAGTATAAGTCAAATCTGTGACAGAGGTTATCATGTTGATTTTTTTGAAGAACACTGTGAAGTTATGAGTAAATCTAAAGGCAAAGTTGTTCTGAAAGGATACAGGCGTGGTAACATTTATGAAGCTAAGCTTTCAACAAGTACTGATGGTTCTGCAATCTGTCTGATGAGTAGAGCATCAATTGAAGAAAGCTGGAATTGGCACAAGAAACTCTCACATTTAAATTTCAACAATATAAATGAGCTGGTCAAGAAAGATCTTGTGAGAGGACTGCCAAGTCAGTATTTGCTCCTGATGGCCTTTGTGATTCTTGTCAGAAGGTCAAACAAAGAAAATCTTCATTCAAGAACAAGACTGAATCATCAATTCTTGAGCCTTATCACCTACTACATGTTGATCTATTTGGTCCAGTAAATGTCAAGTCTATTGCAAAGAAGAAATATGCTATGGTCATAGTGGATGAGTTCACCAGATACACATGGGTGTATTTCTTGCACACAAAAAGTGAAACTGCATCTATCTTGATTGATCATGTCAAACAACTGGATAAATTGGTCAAAGATTCTGTGAAGACAATAAGGAGTGATAATGGCACTGAGTTCAAGAATTTGATAATGGAAGAGTTCTGCAAAAACCATGGAATTAAGCAGGAATTCTCTGCTCCTGGAACTCCACAGCAAAATAGAGTTGTTGAAAGGAAGAATAGAACTCTCATTGAAGCTACACGTACAATGCTTGAAGAAGCAAAGCTTCCAACCTATTTCTGGGCTGAAGCTGTGTAGACTGCTTGTTTTACTCAAAATGCTACACTCATTAACAAGCAAGGAAAGACACCATATGAGATGGTGAAGAAAAAGAAGTCAAATCTGAAGTATTTTCATGTATTTGGATGCAAGTGTTTTGTTCTTAAGACTCATCCTGAACAGCTATCCAAATTTGATCTAAAAGCTGATGAAGGGAATCTTTGTTGGATATCCACTTTCCACAAAAGCCTTGAGAGTCTATAATTTGAGAACAAGAGTGGTCATGGAATCTATCAATATCTCTTTTGATGACAAGAAGATTACTGGACTTGAAGATTTTATTGATCATGATCAGCTGAGATTTGAAAATGAAAACTCAAATTCTGATACTGAAAATCCTGACAATCTAAGTCCTGATACTGCAAACTCTGATGGATTAAACTCTGATGTTATTGAAACTGTGGTGACTATGCCAAAGGAAGATGCACCTATGCAGGGGGAGCATACTCAAGATCTTACCACATCTCAAGAAGCATCAGAACATACATCTGGCTCTTCAAGTTCTGATTCGTCAAATTCTGATAAGCCAAGTTCTGATAGTTCTGAAAATCTAAATTCTGAAGAATCCAACTCAAAGAGCATAGTTTCAGGGGGAGCATCAGAAAATGAAAATGAAGACAGCATGGATCATGGGGGAGCATCCAGTTCTAGAGAAAACCTTCCATCTGCAAGGAAGTGGACTAAATTACATACACCTGATTTGATAATTGGAAATCCTGATGCAGGTGTCAGAACTAGAAAAGGTACTTCAAATGAATGTCTTTACAATTCTTTTCTTTCTCAGACTGAGCCAAAAAAAGTGGAAGAAGCTCTTTAAGATGCTGATTGGGTGCAAGCAATGCAGGAAGAGTTAAATGAATTTGAAAGAAACAAAGTCTGGACCCTAGTGCCAAGACCAAAGAATAAATCTGTTGTTGGTACAAAGTGGGTATTCAGAAACAAAAATGGCAGTGATGTCATAATTACAAGGAATAAGGCAAGGCTGGTTGCAAAAGGATATTCTCAACAGGAGGGAATTGATTATGATGAAACATTTGCACCAGTTGCTAGGTTAGAAGCCATAAGGATGTTTTTGGCTTATGCCGCTCACAAAAAGTTTACTGTCTTTCAAATGGATGTGAAAAGTGCTTTTCTCAATGGAGAATTGGAGGAAGAAGTATATGTTGAACAACCTCCAGGCTTTGTAGATTCCAAATATCAAGATTATGTCTACAGGCTTGATAAAGCACTTTATGGACTTAAGCAAGCTCCTAGAGCATGGTATGAGACTATAGCTCAGTTTCTTCTGGAAAGTGTATTTAACAGAGGAACAATAGACAAAACACTGTTCTACCTCAACCATGGAAATGATTTACTTCTGGTCCAGATTTATGTTGATGATATCATTTTTGGGTCTACAAATGACAGACTTTGTAAAAAGTTTGCCAAACTGATGCAGTCAAGGTATCAGATGAGTATGATGGGGGAACTTAGCTATTTTCTGGGCCTTCAATTCAAGCAGAATGAAGAAGGCACTTTTATTTGTCAAACTAAGTACACCAGAAACTTGCTGAAGAAATTTGGAATGCAAGATTGTTCAAGTGCATCCACTCCCATGACCACTGCAACAAAACTGGACAAGGATACTGGTAAATCAGTAGATATTACTGATTACAGAGGTATGATTGGCTCTCTACTCTATCTAACTGCTAGTAGACCTGATATCATGTATGCTACCTGTCTTTGTGCAAGATTTCAAGCAGATCCAAGAGAACCTCACTTAACAGCTGTGAAAAGAATTTTCCAGTATCTTAAGGGAACAGCTGATCTGGGATTGTGGTATCCCAGAGAATCAGATTTTAAACTAATAGGTTACTCAGATGCATATTTTGCAGGTTGCAAAATTGACAGGAAAAGCACAAGTGGAAGCTGCCAATTTCTTGGAGGTAGATTGGTTTCTTGGTTTAGCAAGAAACAAAAGTCAATTTCCATATCAACTGCAGAAGCAGAGTACATTGTTGCAGGAAGCTGTTGTGCACAGATTCTTTGGATGAAGAATCAGTTACTGGATTATGGGTTAACATATTTCAAAATCCCTATTTATTGTGATAATCAAAGTGCTATTGCTATGACAGGTAATCCAGTTCAACACTCTATGACAAAGCACATCAGCATCAGGTACCACTTCATAAGGGAACATGTGGATGAAGGTACAGTGGAATTGCACTTTGTTCCAACAGATCAACAACTAGCAGATATCTGCACAAAACCACTGTGTGAAGCTACTTTTACAAGATTGGTAAATGAACTTGGAATGGTTTCAGGTTCTTTATCTAAATCTGCTTAGTTGTGTTCTGATGCATCAGACTTTATGATCAGTATTTACAGAATTTACTCTCTTTGTGTATTCTGTGCTTAATTGAAAATTTGCTTAAGTACTGACTGTTGTCTGATGTAAGTTTCTAAACTCTAAAAATGATATGTCTGTTTATGTAACTATTCAATCCTATGAGGATACCTGTGCTAGATGCTGACCTAGTAGTCTTCAATAAACTAGGGATCCCATGTAAGAAGTAATTATTTCTGTGGAAATCTATTGACACAAGCAAATTCTGATATTGAGCTTAGTTGAGTTTACTTTGTCTATCTTATTACTAATTCACAAACTAGAATAATGCTTCTCATCTGTTAAGTTCTGATGCTAGTAAATCTGTTGAATGTACTAAGTGCTGATAAACCTCTCTTATCAAAAGAAAAAGAAAAGAATCAAGGATTAAAATTCAGGTACTCCTTTGAGATCTAGAGTACAAATGTGGAAGGGACGACCCAAGTGCATTGCTGGTATTATGTAAATATGCATCAGAAAAGCAAAATATTTTCTTGGTGACCTTTCACACTCTATGATCACTGGAGAAATACTCTGATAATAGCATAAATTCTGATAAGCAGTCGTGACTCACTTACACTGAGAAGCCACTGTAAAATGGAATTTAAAAGATGCACAAAATTAGCACAAAATAGTTGAGGTGGACTCAAGCATGAACTCATTCAATAGTAGGTTTCAGAATAATGACAGGTTTTTAGTAAAGTTTTAGTTATGCCTTATTTCTAAGATGTACTGAAGTGAATCAAACTTTACTCTTTGTCTGATATTTAGCTTAATGCACACACTAAACACTCCATATGAATGATGAAAATTGCTGTGGTGATCTATGTTATTTTAGATGAACAGTTTCTGTGTCACATTACATAAATTCTGAGGACAAGTTCTGATTGCAAGTTCTGATGATTAAGTTCTGAAGAATCTAAATCAGAATTTGTGCGAGGACTTACTAAGATAGACATTCATTTTTAAAGTTAAGAAATTATGTTCTGATAACTGTTAAGTTCTGATATAAGTCTAAGTTCTGATCATAAATTCCGATTCTTTACTTGACTTATTTGTGGATAAAATCTAAAAATAGTTTCATTTTAAATCAGACTATGTTTGGGTAGAATATTAATAGTCAAAATAATTAGGGAAAGTGGTTCATGTACATGTACAGCAATGTTTACTTATTACTTGTGCACATTATACCCTGACTTACACTTCCAATGACTATTTTTCGTCTTCCCAGTCTAGGGAGACGAGGTAGAATTAATTCTACCTGTCAGCATTGAATTTCCTTGCGTCTCCTGGCATTCTTTTGCCTATATAAACAACCACTTCACATCAGCCTTCACATCAACTCTTTTATCACAAAACTCATCTCTATTTTATTTATATCTACAACATCGTGGTCAATTACAATATGTTTTTGAATTATGAAACATTCAACATGGAGCTGAGTTGTGAAGCCTGGAAGCAGGAATGGCACGTCACTGCCATTCCTGATGAGATATGGGACTCAGTTCCACAGGAGGTACTCACCCACCTCCTGTTCTTCTACATGGATTACCATCGCCATCTGAAGCTCTCCGCCAGCAAGAGCGAATCATACGACTCGCTATTCTATTTGTCGAGAGTAGGAAGAAGAAATGATTTATTTTCTTCTTCCTATTTTTCTTCATCGTTAGCCTTGCCCTGCTTCTTGAGCTAGGACTAAGGCTGTTGATGTTAGGTCTAGCAGCTTAGGACAATCTTGTAAAAGTTCTGATGTAATTTAAATTTCATGAATGTATTCTCTTAATATATTAATGAAATTTCTCTTTTTGCAAGTTCTTGTCTCTGAGATGTTCTGAAATGCATTGATAAATCCTGATAAATATTCATATTCTGATGACCATTACAATTTAAATTTAAATTAAGTTCTGATTTTACGTTATCAGTACTTGTTCCCTTGATTTATTTTGGTCATTCTCACTCGAATTTCTTTTCAGAATATTGGTGTTGCAGTGAAAAATAATTGAATAAGTGGAAACAGTTTCAATTTTGAATTAAAACTGATTTACCTTGATTAATGGAATTACTGGGTAAGTGGAACGGTTTTTCCTTGAAAAACTGCAAGTGGGTAAGTAATGATTACTGTTTTACCGTGCCCATTAACTATTCATTATTACTGCATGTCTGACAGGCGTCCAACGGTTACATTTTTTTTAAAAGTATAAGTAAGACAGAGAGAGGATTTTCTAATCTTTTATTCACTTTTATACTTTATCTCTCTATTTGCTTTTACTCACTTTTTACTCTTGACGTTGGTTTTTCATTTAGACATTTTATCAAACACCTAACATGCACTCTTAAATCTCGATTATTTTCATGGCACCTAAGGATTTGATCATTGAGGGAGCTAAATTTGTTCCAAATAACTATGCTACAATTCTTGATAATGCTGAAGCTCCGTCTGAGTTGCATTTTGTGCAAGATCTACTTGCACACAGTGAAATCGGGTATGCATTGACCCAACCTTCAACCTTTTCGAGCCAACAAGTTCTGACATTTTGGAGGACTGGACACTTTGATAATGGTGGTCAAAATGGTACTCCTAGTATTGTTTTTGAAGTGGGTGATTCTACATATGGGGTAACTCCTGGTACAATTCACAAGGCCCTATATCTACCAGAAGGACAGGAGTGGACTAAGGAATGGAACTCAGTTTCCTGTGTTCTAAATGCAAAGCATCTTGCTGAGCACTTGACTAAAGCTGATGAGATGTTAATTACTGATGATTTCAAAACACAGCTTAGAGTCACTGCATTGAGTACTAAACATCTACAAGGTCTTCATTCAACTACTCATGCAGAGTTACATAAGATTCAGGAAGAATTCATTAAGCAAGAACAAGTTCAGAAGATTGACAAGAAAAAGTTCTTCCAACCTACCTTTGACAGAGTTGCTTATATTGAGAAGACTCAAGAGAAACAACAAGCTCAAATTGATGATATTCTGAAAAATCAAGCTTCTCAGCAATCTCAACTTAATGAAATCCCAGCCTCAGTGGAATTGCTTGTCTCTCTTCTCTTACCTGCTGATGCCAAAAAGGGGGAGAAAGTAATTAAGTCCAAATACAAAACTGATAAGACACTGAAGGGGAAGGATGATGAAAAGGATGACCAAGGAAACTCTGGAATGGGTAGAGGTCATAGTCAAGGTAGAGGTTTCTCATCAAGAAAAGCTGAAATCACAAGTCACAGGACAAGTTCTGATACTGGAAAAAGAATTAGTTCTGCTACTGGTAAAAGGATAAGTTCTGATGAACTTTTAGATCTTGATGAAGAAATGTCAAGACAGTTATTTCTTCAGGAAAATCCAGGAATGGACTTGGAGAGTTTAATGGAAGAAGAAGCCAGACTTAAATCAGAAAAAGTCACATCTAAATCTGAAGCTTCTGGTAAAAAGACACTTCCAAAACTCAAAGGCATTGTGATAAAAGAAAGGACAAATACTGAAGCAACATTGGCTAAATCACAACCGCAGATAGATCCAAGATCCAAGGGTAAAGAAAAAGTTGGTGAACCTATCAAGGTTTATGTGCTTCCTTAGAATGAAGAAATGACTGATGAAAAGGATGATCTTGCTCTGACTTCAAGAAAAGTTTTTAAGACAACCTCTAACATGGCTCAAGTTGTTCAGAGTCAAGAGACAGTAAGTTCTGATATTTCAAAGAAGCAAGTAACCTCTGACATAGCTCAAGTTAACTTGATATCAGAAGATAAATCAAAGACACTCCTACCAGGATTCACTAAAGCAAAACAAACTCAACCTTTGAAGACTGCTGCAAGTGGTTTTGAAGCAAGAGTAGTTACTGGAAAGGAAGCAAGAGATAAAACTGGATTGGGAAGTGCTGATGAAAGAAGAATACAGAACACTACCAATGATACAACTTCCTTGAGTGAACCAGGTATTGGAGCAACTCCTGAGAGATTGAATCAACTGGAATCTGTACAAATGGTTTACCATACCTACTTGAAAGAACACATCTTTTTGTACTTCATGACAGATGGTAGGGTTTATCATATAAGGCAAAATGCCATTCCATTGAAGTATTTTGAAGAACTGGAGCATGTACTATTCTTACTTCAAGTGAATGACAGATTAACAGAAAGTGCTGCAAACTATTTGAAGGATTAGATTCAGAGACAGAAAAGGCTTTATTCTATTAAGTCTGACAGCACATATTTTCCAAAGTACAGAGATCACAAGGGTGATATAGTTGAAATGAAGCCCAACACTGCTAAGATTATAACTACCTTTCTGGGTTACAGGGCTGTAGAATTCAATCTTGAGTCTGATAAGGCATATTTGATCAGACTGGATCAGGATATAAGAAAAGCTAAGATTAATGATCTCAGGGCTGCAATCTTTCAAATTGGTGAAGATACTGCAGAGCTTAAAGATGCTAAAAGGAGGATGATTGATGAACTTAAATATGCTGAGAAATGTTTGTTGAAGAACTATCTCAGAACAACTCCTGACATCAGAGAGATCAGAAGATGAAGCCAAGTCAAGATCTACAACTGATTAAATTCTGATATTTGTACAGACTGAAGCTGTTATCAGAAGTTAAAGATTGGTAAAGCTTTAAGGACTGTAAGTTGTAATTATCTAGTCTAATTCTCATGCATTTATACTTAATGTTTTTGACATCATCAAATATCTATTAAACTTGTATATTATGCTAATTTACAAGTTGGGGAGATTGTTAGATATATTTGATAATGTTATGGCTAATATGATTTATGTTTAGTTTTCATATCTTACTTAAACAGGATAAATCAGTACTTACTGGAAGTCAGGACTTAAGGATATTAGTACTTATATTATCAGGAGATAATCATCAGAAGATGGATATCAGAACTTAAGTACTGAAGGACGTTCAGATAAGGACAGCAGCTGATTAAAGGAAAGAAGATTGAGATAAACATAAGAAGAGATATGCATGAAGAAGGAATTCTATGAAGAATAGAATACTTGGAAGAAAAGATATCTGATTGATATATTTTAGGAAGCAGAATTATATTCCATATCAATTAGCGATTATCTTGTAACTGTGTAGTATATAAACACAGACATAGGGTTTACACTATAAGTGTTATCATATTCGAGAAGATTATTCATTGTAACCCTAGCAGCTCTCGTTATATTTGTTCATCACTGAGAGGTAACAGTTCCATACTGTAACAGAGTTTATTGTTTCAATAAAGTTTGTTTTCTGTTACATGAGTTATTAAAGTTCGATTTGATTGTACTTTACACTGTATTCACCCCCTCTACAGTGTGTGTGTGACCTAACATTAGTTTCATTTTCTGATGATTCATCTTTATCCATCATGACTGCTGATGGCAAACCTATGCCGTTACGAGGTGCTGATTCTGTAGTTACCCCAATGGTGTCTCTCTTTGATGTTTATTATATTCTGGATATCAAGTTAAATCTTGGTTCGGTTAGTCAATTATGTGAATCTGGTTACTTGGTTTCTTTTTCTTCTACTATTTGTTGTGTTATGGATCCGAGATCTCAAAAGGTAATTGGGAAAGGTTGTAAGCAGGGAGGACTTTATGTTATGAATGAACTCAATATATTTATTGTGGGAACTCCTAGTGTTAATTTATCATTTTTTCGTTTGAGTGATTTGTCTTCTGACTTCTACATATGGCATGCTCATTTAGGTCATGTTTCTCAATCTCGTTTACAATTTTTAGTTTCAACTGGAGCATGGGGACAATTAAAAGCTCATGATATTTCTGACCGTAGCGGTTGTAAATTAGCAAAATTTGTAGCTTTACCTTTTCATAAGAGTGTTTTGTATTCTCTTACTTTGTTTGATATTGTGCATTCTGATGTGTGGATACCTGCTCCTATGCCCACAAAAGGTGGATCTAGATATTATGTTTCCTTTATTGATGATTTTACTAGTTATACGTGGATTTATCTTATGAAGCGTAGGTCTGATTTTTTGTATATTTTTAAAGATTTTAGTGCTCATATAAAAACTCGACATAAAGTTGTCATTAAATTTTTTCGTTGTAACTTGGGAGGTGAATACAGCTCTAACGCTTTTTATCGCTTGCTTGCTTCTCATGGGACTATACGTCAAACCTCGTGTACTGACACTACTCAACAAAATGGTGTTGCTGAAAGAAAACATCGTCATCTTGTTGAAACAACTCGCTCATTTTTGTTGTCGACTGATGTTTCAAGTGTATTTTAGGGTGAAGCACTTCTTACTGGTGTTTATGTGATCAACCAAATTCCCACTGCTCAAAATTCTGGTTTGTTATATAATGAAGTGCCTGAATATGTGTTGTGCAAGACATGCCTGTACTATAAGAAGATTAAGTCATATTGACAACCCTAAGATTTAGTTGAATGATAGTCTAAAGCTGTATTTTGTATTGTATTACTTGAGTCTGTAAAAATGTTAAAGATCAAACTGGAGTATTTTTCTATAAATAATCTCAAGCCTAAGAATAAACTCTAGAAGAAGATCAACAAGATCATGCCTCAGAGAAAAGGTGAAGAAGCTTGGAGTTGAATAAATCTGTTTTAGGAAAATTGTTCTCGGTCAAGATATCTACAAGTCACAGATCAAGTCATATAGAGAAGTCATTCGAGAACTTCAGAATGACTTATCAAGAAGTCCAAATTGGCTTATAGAGAAGTCCCAGGGATATCGACAAGTCAAAATGAAGATATGAAGATTGTGAAAGGTTTCGAGCACATAAACGCAATGGATTCGATGTAAAATTAAATCAAAACCAGAATAAAATTGAAACCCACCGCTGGATAAATGCGAAAAACAAATATTTAATTCGTAGATCGGATTTTTTACCTTAAGAAGCTTTAAAAATTAGTTGACTAATGGAGATCCAAAGTTTGTTCAATCACCACGCATCCCGCTCTCGTGATCAACGCTCTATCGGTATCCATACGAATGCTTGAATTCAAGGATTGGGTTGGATGTGTACTAGCATAAACTCGTTTCTTCTTGCTCTCTCCATCTTCTCTCTTGGTGGCTAGGGTTTTAGTAAAAGTCTTGCACACATAATTCAGCCACAAGAGATATTACATAGAGAGTATAAAATCGAATTATAACTCTTAACTAATTAGGATTTATTATTAATTCAAAATTCCTATTTGTATAATAATTAAGTCACACTTAATTATTTAACAACTGAATTTCATAATTAATATTAGAAAATTTGAATATCATTATTTATCTAATTAATTAAGTCATACTTAATTAATATTATAAATAATTTGAATTCCTTTAATATAATTTAAATCTAAATTAAATTAAATAATCCTTCAAGCATTCTTAGTGTGTGACCCTATAGGTTATTATTACGTTGGCAATGAATTTTAAATCTAATTTAAAATCGTAAATAATGAGCGTCATCTAGTAATACATCATTGTTACCCAGGTAATAATAATTGAATCGGTAATTGATTAAACCTTTCGTGAATAATGTACAATGTAATATAATCCCTTTAACCAAATATTATAGATTAAACTAGAGGCATGTAATGGGTCATCCCCATCATAGTTTAATCCAAGTTTCCTTGATCAATGAGTGGACTATCATATCAAATCAATATCTAAGCGTGGGCACGCATTTCATAATCTAGCTCACACAAGAGGCCAATAATATCAATCCAAAATAGCAGGATTAAATCACATCTAGATCATTCATATTTCTTATATGATTCATAATATACCCAAGGTCCATCTTTATCATTACCCAGTCAAGGATAATTTTTAATGGAATCAATCTATATTAATTCTCATATAGGAATATAATGACTTTAGGTCTGAGGACCATAACATCATTATCACTGTGAGAATTACTTTTGACACAAAAGACATATAGAATCTCATATCGGGTCTGTCCAGCACCATGTACATTTACATCTGCCTGCGTTTTTTACTTTAGTATCACTATACTTATGATCAATGAGATGTGATCATCAGTCAATAAACACACCAGTCTTAATGCATTATTATTTTCCCTTAATAATAATACTCGACTAGAAACCTTTAGGAATATTGATACTATTCTCATAATCTCATTTCTAAGTCACGTACTTAGAGATATAGAATTCATATCATATTCCACGAATATTTATTAATCTATCATGTATATCATAGTAAATTAAGACATAATAAATTATAAAGTGAATAAGCGATAGAACATAAATATTAATATTCAAATATCTTAAACTAAAATATTATAGTGTTGTCTCTAGGGCACAAACACTAACAATATCCCACTTGCACTAGAGCCAATCACCCATGTATCTAATACTCATAGAAATAGTACGACCATCATGCTTCTGTTGCGACACCGCCTTGGTCAGTGGGTCTGTAACATTATCAATAAAATGCACTTTACATATATATCTCCTTGATCATTAATCGCATTAATAAGGTGATATCGCCTAAGCACATGCCCAAACAGTCTCTTTGGCTATTTTGAAAGCATCAATATATTCTGCTTCAATTATAGAATCATCAATGTTCTTGCTGTGAACTATTCCAGCTAACATATTTAGACAAAACACAAACCAGAAATAGACACATAATCATCCTTGTCTATCCAAAAATTAGGTTCAGAAACTAGTATCAGTGTAACCCTTTACAACAGTTCCCTGTCTTCTTCATGCACCAAAAATAAATATTCAGTCCTCTTTAAGTACTTAAGAATATTCTTGACAACTATCCAGTGAACCTCACCTGGATTAGACTGGTAAATGTTCTTCATGCTCAATGCATACGAAACATCAGAACAAGTACATATCATTGCATACATTATAGATTCAATTGCTGAAGCATATGGAGCTTTTCTAAGATGGCCCTTATCATCTAATGATTTAGGGCAGTTATCCTATGAGATCATTATCCCATGAGACATCGGGACATATCCTCTCTTTGCCTCCTGCATCCTAAAATGATGCAATACTTTATCAATGTATGTACTGTGACTAGATCGATTAATCTTCTCAATCTATCTCTATAGATCTTAATCCCTAATATAGGTAGCATCGCCTAAGTCTGTCATCGAGAAACTATTTATCAACCAAGTCTTAATAGCCTATAAAGAAGGCATGTCATTCCCTATTTGTTATATGTCATCTACATATAATACTAGGAATGTCACATGGCTCCCACTAACCTTCTTGTAAACACATGGTTCATCTTCATTTTGAATAAAGCCAAACTCTTTGACTATTTCTTCAAAACGAATATTCCATCTCCTTGAGGCTTACTTCCATCTATAAATAGATAGTGTTAGGCCTTTAATCGACTGTAGAGGGGGGTGAATACAGTTAATACAATCAATTCAACAAAGTTTCAACAGAATCAATAGTTTTTATATTAACTGATAAAAACTTATTATAATCGTACTCTCTCGAAAGGATGAACAAATATCCTTGAGAGCTGCTAGGTTATGCGAAAGATATAATAATGTCGCAATACTTATAGCATAAACCTAATATGTGCTTTATATAGAGCACAGCTACCAATGTATAAGGAATCCTATTCTATTAACAACAAGGAAACCTATACAATTGCTTATGAGATAAAGTCCTTCACCGCCTTGAGTTCCTGTTTCCTTTTCCTTCTCAAAGATCAACTTATGTGACAAATACTGGTTTCATCATCTGTTGACATCATCATTTATTGATATCATTATCCTTTAATTATCAACATCCGTCGATGTCATCATCATCCGTCGATGTGGTCATCATCCGTCCATGTCATTATCATCCGTCGATGTAGTCATCATCCGTCGATGCTTCTGATAGTTTCTGTTTGATATCATCAATTGCTCCTAACAATCTCCCTCAACTTGTTCATTATGGAATATGGACAATTCCGGTTGATGATGTCAAAACTATCTAAATGCAGGAATCAAGTATGCATATTTAATCTTGCTTCAGTGAATATCAGACTTTACTCTTCATCATGAACTGCTTCTTTAACTTGAGTAATGTTAGAGGTTAATTCCACTTCCTCAGCTCAGAATGCTTCAAAAATCTTCCTTCTTCTTTTTAACAACAACTTTAGCTTTAGACTTTGAAAACTTTGACTTCCCTCCTATCTTCTCTTTTCCTTTTAGCTTCAAGTCAGCAGTTACCGTAACTTGTGATCTGAGATCTTCTGCTTGACTGATTTCCCTTATAACTACACCTCTGGTTGGTCTGTTAAAAGGATCATCTTCATAAAGTACTTGAGAAATAACAGCAATATCAACATTTGTTATCTTCATGAATTCTTGAAGTCTTCCTCTATGTGCCTTAGCTGTTCAAGATCAACTCTTGGATTTTCTTTTGCACATATTCTTCTACTCTCCTCAGAATCAAATAATTGAATCTTTGGATCCTTGTAGAATAGAGTTGTCTTTCAGAGATTGAAAAAATTGACTTACTTCAGCACCAGCTTCTATCTCCAGAATACCTTGGTCTTCATCAGCAACAATTATGACCTGTGATTTTTTTTTGCATTTTTGTAATCACAGTCAAATCTTTAACTCTTCTTTCATTTTCTCCTTTTGTTATCCTTCTGTCCCCCCTTATTACCTCCATCGAGATTTTCATCATCAGTACTTGTCAATGACAGCTGTTTGCATTTAGATTTTATAATTTTCTCCCCCTTTTTGGCATCATCACCAAGCAACAGAGAAAGAATCAGCTTCATTGAATTCTGTACTTCTGTTAGTTGAGCAGACATTTGATCTTGTTTAGCTTCCAATATAGCTTGACTGGCTTCAATTGCAGTTTGTCTGGCAACTATTGGTGAAATTTGTTTCTGAATTTCCTGATGAGTAGTCAGGTTAGAAGCAATCAAAGATTCTTTAATCTAATTGATTTGAGTAGTATTTGCTTCATGAGCTGTATGTAAGGATCTGACAACTAAAGTTGATGCTTTCGGATGATTCAGCATATCAGGATTTGAAATCTTATGTTCTGCTATTTCCAGATGTACAACAACTTGTGTTTTGGAAATAGGATATGTATTATCTTTCCAATGAGCATTCCAGAGATTATCAGAATAATCTTTTTCTTTTGTAGCATCTAACTCTTTCATTTTTTGTTGTCTCACATGCATAGGCATATCTTCTGGGAAGAAAATATCAACCCCGGGATCTATAATAGCATTAGAAATATTAGCTTCTTCACCATCATTAGATTCTTCAACAGCAACCGGATTTTGCACTAATAGCTGAACTTCATCATCAGCTTCAGCATGTAGAATAGAATTAGAAATTTGTGCAGTATGTGATCCAGTAGCTTTAGAAGCTTCCACACCTTCAGCAGTTAACTCCATATCTTCAAGTATTGTAGATAAATGAATTAGAGCTTCGAGATTTACTTCCAGAACCTCAGTTCCTGTAACATGCTGTGGTGATTCTGAAATGAATGAAACTTTATGAATGGACTGTTATGCTACTACATCTTCAACAACAATAAGGATTTTCTCAGAGGATGGTAAAGTAGAGTAAGTGGACTGTTTTTCAACAAAAATAGGGATTGTACTATGTGGTGGAATAGAAGAATGTATGGACTGGAAGAAAGTATCAATACTTAGACTTGCAGGGAGATTAATAGCCCTTGGTGTATCAGAGTGTTCTTGATGTTCAACAGACTACTGTTCAGCATATGTTTCTTTAGGACTCTGAGCACCTGCAAACATATAGCAAACAAACTGTAATCTCTCTATTCTTTTAAAGTAGTCTCACTACTCCTCACACCACACATCTTATGACTTTTAAGAGTCAGAGCTTCCTCACAAGGATTACTAAATCCTATCTCTCATCTACCTCTCATTTTTTCCAGGAAGGATCCTGTCTCTTTTAAATTCTATTTTCTCTCAATCTTTCCACACATCTCACAGAAAAAGGCTCAGAAAGATTGTCCTACAGAATTAAGAGTTGGCTAAAGAAGGGTGATATGTGGTCATACAACTAGAGGTAGTCCTTGAATAAGGTCTAGGAGTAATCATGCCAACAGGATTTATATCATGAAAAATATAATAAATGCTGAAAGAACTAGATCAGTATTTAAAATAAATATTGATAAAGTAATAACGGTATTTATACCTTGTGAATACATAATTTAGCTCACAGTTGATACTGTGGTTATGACAGTTGTTGTTCATCAATAATAAGAACCTCCATTTGAATTAGAGAGGATTTGATCAGGCTACTGTCATGTACTGTAACACCCCCAAATCCGGGGTCGGGGATCCGGGTTGTCACGAGTTCCATTTCCCTTAATAACACCCAATCTTAATAATTAATCAATTACTCTGTACTGTGACCCCACAATAAACACACACACCACAAGTTATAGTCTCAGAGATGAACATCCAAAAATAATCACAAGTCATTTTATTCCATAATTATCTGCCAATACACCTTAAAAGGTTTTCTGAATAAATTTACATTTTCTTTGCCATTATTACAATTCATAACTATACATAAATCTGGTACATCGAAAGTTGAAAGCCTAGCCTATTGGTAGTTCCTACCTCAGCTACAGCGATATCAACGCCTATAGGAAACTGCGGAACGTTTCCTATCCACTCGCGAATTGGGAGCTTGGTCCTGTTCATCTTTTCTATCTGTTGTTGTGTGATGAAAGAAGAAAGCAAGGGTGAGCAGCAAGCCCACCAAAATAATATGTATAATGATTAACAATATATGAGCCTTCTCATAGTACTCATGAAAGTCTTGGTCAAAAGAAATGAACCAAGTTTGATATCTTAATGCGATGAAGTCGCAAAATATTCAGTATATATACGTATATACTTTTCACAATCTTTGAAATCCTCTGACATGTATAATATACACAGAGTTCCAGTTTATAACTGTATAAAAATATCGTTGCAAGGTGATCTCATATATCTAACCTTGTCTCAACATTTTTCTGAAAATCTTTGACATGCACAAGATAATCATTTACTAGATATAAGTTTAAAAGATGAAGTTACAAGATACTCCAATATACTTATATCTTTTCCAAATACTACTTGAACTACCACCGTTCAAGTTATAATTAGTTTCAAAAGTTCATCACATAGATGAGACTACAAGACCAGATTTGAATAGATTAAATCTTTAAAATATCATCAAAATAAAATGAAGTTACGAGATACTTCATTTGATGCAAACATCATTTTGAAAACTTGACCCTGCCAACACTCAACAATCGTCCAACCGTAGCCTTTCTATCGAAGTGCTCTGGGTAGTGTTGCAGAAATATCCAATTGGATGATGAACTCATCACGGGAGTTTGCCGCGCCAGGAAGACCACTTACGATGATCAGTCGTAGTAGTGCAACCCCACCATTTTCTACATGTAGAGGAGAACCTGTCGGATTTACTTGTCAACCGAACACTGAACTCCTAAGGAATGGACCGCCTTAGCGGAACTTTCAGGCCATTTGGGCCAATATAATAAAGTTGGGCCGGCGCTACTCGACCACTTACGCCACTCCTAGTTCAGATGAAATCCATGACTCTGAAACGTAAAGCTCGTCCCCACTTTCCCCAAGTAGAAACTTGTTGATACGGCTCCACTAAGAAGTCGTATCTAGTTGGAAAGGAAAACTCATCGATATTTCCCAGGCGATGCCTGTTAATGGATTAACTTGGTCCAAGAATTTTACTTCCCGAGTATTGGGTAAGTAATCAAAAACTCTTTTATCAAGACAGCAACCTTGTTGCGAATATAAAACACACCACAGAGCCGGATCCCTCAGGTTTTGAGCGAGTATTTAAATCCCCTTCGAAAGGAGGATCTTAAATATAAAAATGAGTTTTGGGATCCGCTCTAACTTTTAAAAATCATTTTGAAGACTCGCAAAATATTTTTGAGAATGTTCGGAGTGATGCTGATTTAACAAAATAAATCAGTCCCAATATATTAGAAAATATCTGAATATTATTATTTAAATAATATTCCCATAAAGAATAATCTTTATAAAAATAATTGAAGTAGAAGTTTTAAAACTTATACTTGAAATGAATATTAAATAACCAAAGATATACTTATACGAAAGTACTATCTCTATTTGAATAATCAAAAATAAGTTTGATTATCGACACCTTATTCTTTAATAAAATAAAGAATATATCTCAGCAAATAATCGGAGTCATAGATCCTCAAATGAATATTCAAATAATATTCAATAAATAAAATACGCTGAGTCATAAGCCCTCGAATGAATATTCAAAATAATACTCAATAAATAAATAAGCTGAGTCATAAGCCCTCGAATGAATATTCGAAATAATACTCAATAAATAAATAAGCTGAGTCATAAGCCCTCGAATGAATATTTGAAATAATATTCATTAAATAAAATAAAGTTATCGAATAAACCTTATTCGATTAGTAGTTTTGAAAACTATAACCATATATATATAAATATATATATATATATAAAATCTACTCGGGATCCTCGACTCCCGGTTTTAGAAAATGTTTTCACCTTTGGGTCCCTATACTAAGGGTATATGCAAATTACCGCTATTCTCTAGCATAGGTATTATCAACTGAACCAACAGATATATATTTCAAGAATATGAAACAGGCATGCATATATACCATATCACATGCTACAATATATCGCAAGAATTTGCTAAATAACCATTATGCATCTATCACAAGATAATGCATGTACAAATGTATACATCACAACAACAGTATAACGGATAGAAAACTTGCCTGAGCGACTGGGGGTTACGAATGGCTCGGGACGAGTTTGGTAACCTATAAACAACAAGTAAGTTGGAATTAAACCAAAGTCACTTGTAAATCTATACTCTAACCAACTCAGACTCTAACGCTCGTTTTGCGCTTACTGATTCTCTTAAGTCACTCGAGTACCCTCGGCTCCACCATTTTTAATAATTTAACCATTATGAGTTTTAAGGCGATTCCTTCGTGAGTGTCTTACCAACTGCCTAACACACTTAACATAATTGTTTCATACATTAATTAACCCTTTAAGGTCTTTAACCTATGTTTCAAAGTAAGGCGAGGGGAAATGTTTTGTTCGTGAAACGCCGTTACTTAAAACGGTCGTTTCTCCTAAACCGTACATCGGAATCAAACGAACTACATATCAAAACGAAGCTCGTAACATGAAATATCTAAAAATGGCAATGGTCAAAATCTATCAGGGAGTTCTCGGGTCCTAATGTTATGAACAAAAGCAGCCTAAAGTAAATCGGATATTACGACGGCTATGTTTACGCGATTTCCCAAATTTAAACCATTCCAAATCCACCACAATTCAACCCCAATTCACAACCCAATCGAAACTCCATCCAAACTACATTACAACAGCCCCAAATCAACTCATTATAATCAATTTACTTAATCTTAAAACTTGAATTTAAACTATACTACATTCTTTAACCAAATTATAAGATTTCAACAATCCATTCACCACCATTCCAACCCAACTCTTAAACCAACAATCACTAAGCTACTCTAATACCATATCAACCAAAATCATCCTAATATACAAAGTAAAGCTAGGGTTTGGAGATGATATACCTTCCTTGAAGTGGTGTGAGTAGCTAGGAAGCCTTAGGAAGCCTTGAGGAGTCTTAGGAATGCTTGGATCTTAAAGGAAAAGCAAGAAAAATCAAGTTAAAAACCTTGAAATCACTATTCATTGTCTTCTTAATTGATTTATTGGAGAAGATAGAGAATGAATGGGATGCTTAAACTCATAATATAGCCATAACTATGCATAAGGAATACTAGGGAATTATCTTACCAATTTAGGAAGCTTGGATCTTAGATTTTGAAAAAATTTCCCTTTGAAAATGCAAAAAGCCGAGAGCAATGTTCTTGGTGATGAGAAATAGAATTTTGTTTTGGTGAAAAATGATTTGTTTTGGCTTGGTGGATGTAGTTTTGTTTTTGTTTTGGTTAATTACCTTTTTAGCCTTAAACTTTGTGTGGTTTTAATTCAACCACATCTCCTTCCCTTATGTCATGCTTATGTCATGCTCATGATGTCATCCTCCCCTCTTTGTCCTCTTCTCATTGGTTGGGTGACATCATCCTCTCTAATCCCTTTGATTAACTTCCTAATTGTTTGCCTAATGACCGTTGATCTGTTATACGGTTCGCTTAACTTTCATTTTCGTTTATCGTTTGAGGGATCATACCCGGGATCTTATTACTTGGGTTTCCTTAACCTTTCTCAATACATTATATTCCTTTTATGATCCTCTCTTATAATCTTTTAATTTAAATCCTTTTTATCCTGTTACCTTATACTCAATTATTTCCGTATCTAGTAGATTTCCGGGAAAAACCAAAGTGTTCGGAATTGGATTCTGACGATCTTTTCATACACTTATATACCACATAGAGTACTAATAATATCCCAGAAGAATAATAACAGAACCCCTACATAGTGTGGCATGAAAAGTTTTCTCATTCAGTAAAAACACTATTCATAAGGGTTTCAAAAATTTTCCAAAAATTGGGGTTATTACATGTACCATGATCTCAAACCTTTTTCTTCTTACAAAGAACTAACACTTGAATGTGTTTATTGAAAGGTATCACAATGTCTTCAGTAAAAACTGATGAAACCTATGTATCTCTGTTAGTCTCATTAAGATTTACCTCAGCAAGTAGTCTCTTACCAACTAAATGTTGTTTCTGAGTGGTGAGCACAATTTAAGAATTATGTCACTTGATTTTTAGCAACATTTGAGAAAAGAATTCAAGTGTTTCAGTTGTGAGAATAAATTTAAGATTGTAAGATATTTAGTGTTAAGAAATAAGTGTGAACAACTTTCTTGATAAGAAAAAGAAAGTTTCAAGGATTTTGAATAAAATGTAACACTCAAAGATAATAATCCTTATAGACTAAGAATTAAATCTTCCACAAATTTATTCTTTAACAACAGTTACCTCATGTAGTGTGCTCAATATGTACTGAAGTGATCACATGAACTTAAACAGAGATTAGTTTATTCACATGCACTATTAAAAACATTCAAAGTTTAGCATGCAGTACTAATTTGGATATATCATGTAAAAGCATTTAAGAACACACAAACAAGAAAGTAATCAAGTAAGATAGAAAAGAAACTTAAAGATTTTCATTAAATATGAAGAAGATGAATACAGAGCAGAATTATAAAACAGCCCTAACACAAGCTAGAAACTATTCCTGGAAACTATCCCATCTTCAACTTCTTCAGAGCTTCTTGATTTTTCATGGATCGATGGTGATAAATTCTACTCATTGTGCCTGCAAGAGAGATGATATTCTCTTGTAGTTCAAGAGCTGCTTAACGAGCACGTTCCGCCAGTTCAACACGGAGTTCTTCTTTAAGAAGAACTTCTGCGATAAAGAAATGTAGTTCCAACTGATCATCCCAAGAGAGATGATCATAGACTGAATTTGGAACTTCAGTTGGGTGATAAAATTCACCACCAATACAAATCTTATGTCCGTATGGATCAAAGTACATCTTTTCATCACTAGGATTAAAGATCGGTAGATAACATCCACTGTTGCATGTGTAAAACTGGAATTGAGCCATTTGATAAGTAAGGTTATGAATAGAATTTTGAGAAGATGATGAGTTGAGTATGAAAAAGGCAATGAGAAGTTTTGAAAGTGGAGAGTTGTATTTATAGAAAAGAAGTTCAGAAATTGAAGAGACTCTTTGATTGACTTTTGTTTCTTGCTGTACTGAGAAATCGATCTGCCACCAAGGAATTGGCAGCTTCCAGAAGTGCTTTTACTGTATATTTTGCATCCTGCAAAATTAGCATCTGAAAATCCAATTAGCTTAAAGTCTGAATCTCTAGGATACCATAATCCCAGATTCATGGTGCCTTTGAGATACTTAAAAATTCTTTTCACAGCTAATAAATGAGGTTCTCTAGGGTCCGCTTGGAACCTTGCACAAAGACAGGCAACATACATGATATCAGGTTTACTAGCAGTTAGATATAGGAGTGAGCCAATCATACCTCTGTAGTTAGTTATATCTACTGAAGAACCAGTATTTAAATCTAACTTGGTTGCAGTGGCCATAGGAATTGATGCAGTTAAGCAGTCTTGCATTTCAAATCTTTTGAGTAGATTCCTGGTGTATTTGGATTAATTTATAAATATTCTTTCATCAGTCTGTTTAACTTGTAACCCTGGAAAGTAACTCAATTCTCCCATCATACGCATTTGATACCTGGACTGCATTAACTTTGCAAATCTATCACTAAGTTTATCATTAGTAGATCCAAAAATGATATCATCAACATGTATTTGTACTAATAACAAGTCCTTACCATGGTATTTATAAAAGAGAGTTTTATCAATTGTACCTCTTGTGAAACTACTTTCTAGCACAAATAGAGCAAGTGTTTCATACCAGACCCTTGAAGCTTGCTTCAGTCCATAGAGTACTTTATCCAGTAAGTAGACATGATCTGGATACTTTGGATTAATGAACCCTGAAGGATGTTCAACATAAACTTCCTCTTCAAGTTCTCCATTTAAGAATGCACTCTCCACATCCATTTGGAATGCCTTAAACTTCTTGTGAGCAGCATAGGCAAGAAAGATTCTTATTGCCTCTACCCTTGCAACTGGAGCAAATGTCTCATCATAATCAATGCCTTCTTATTGTGAGTAACCCTTTGTAACCAGTCTTGCTTTATTCCTTGTAACAATGCCCTCATTGTCAGTTTTGTTTGAACACCCACTTTGTGATAACTACAGATCTGTTCTTTGGTCTTGGCACAAGAGTCCAGACTTTGTTCCTTTTAAATTCATTGAGCTCTTCTTGCATTGCTGTGACCCAGTCACCATCTTACACAGCTTCTTCAACCTTCTTAGGTTCAACTTGAGATAGAAAAGAATGGTAGAGACATTCATTCTGAGTGGCTTTTCTTGTTCTTACACCACTGTCAGGGTTTCCAATGATTAAGTAAGGTGTGTGTGACTTAGACCATTTTCTTGCAAATGGAAGTTGACTCCTTGAAGACGAAACTCCCCCTTGATCCATGAATTCTCTGTTATTTCTTTGATTAGTACCACTGTTGTTTCTTGATGCTCCCCCTGAATCAGTGTTTCCATTGTTATCAGTATTTGACACATTAAAATTTAAGGAAGATGGGTCTGATGATCTTTCTACTGATGTCTCTTGAGATGAATCACTTGTTGTAGTCTCTGGATTTGAGTTATGTTGCTCCCCCTCAACATATGCTTCAGTGTTAGAAGAATTTCCACGGTACTGTGGCATTTTAAAGCTTTGAGTGATATCAGGACTTATTGTATTAGAGTCCGGATTTAAAAGTTCACCATAAGGTACTTCATTTTCAAATCTCAATTTGTCATAGCCATCTGCATCTTCTGGACCTGTTATCTTCTTGTCATCAAAAGATACATGTATAGATTCTATGACTGTTCTTGTTCTCAAATTGTAAACTTTGAAGGCTTTTATAGTCAACGGATAACCCACAAATATTCCTTCATCAGCTTTCAGATCAAACTTGGTCAACTGCTTCGGATGAGTTTTGAGAACAAAACACTTACAACCAAAAATATGAAAGAACTTCAAATTTGGCTTCTTTCCCTTCACCATCTCAAATGGTGTTTTTCCATGCTTGTTGATCAATGTTGCATTTTGTGTAAAGCAAGCAGTTTGCACAGCCTCAGCCCAGAAGTAGATAGGAAATTTTGCTTCCTCTAGCATGGTTCTTGCAGCTCATATCAGAGTTTTATAATTCTTTCACCAACTCCATCTTGTTGTGGAGTTCCAGGAGTATAAAACTCTTGTTTTATCCCCTTGAGTTTGCAGAACTCTTCCATAGAGCTACTCTTGAATTCAGTTTCATTATCGCTTGTGATGATCTTCACTTTGTATGTTAATCGTTTTTCCATCTCCCTCACATGATCAAGAAGAATGGATGGAGATTCATCCTTGATGTGCAGAAAATACACCCATGTGTATCTTGTATATTCATCAAAAATTACGAGTGCATACCTCTTCTTGGCAATTGAAATAACATTCACTGGACCAAAGAGATCAATATGAAGTAGATGATATGGTTCAAGAATTGAGGATTCAGTTTTACTCTTGAAAGAAGTTTTCTTTTGCTTGGTTTTCTAGCATGAGTCACATAAGCCATCGGGAATAAAAACTGCATTGGGAAATCCTCTCACAAGATCTTTCCTCACAAGTTCATTGATATTGTTGAAACTGAGGTGAGAAAGTCTTTTATGCCAGTTCCAGCTGTCTTCCACATATGCTCTACTCAGTAGACAAAATTTTGAATTATCAATACTTGTAAAGACCCTGGCTTCATATAAACTGCCAAATCTCACACCAGCCAATGTGATATTGCCATCAGTCTTACTGACAATTTCACAATGCTCCTTATAAAAGTTGACATGGTAACCTCTGTCACAGATTTGACTCACACTAATCAGATTATGCTTGAGTCCTGAAAATAGAGCTATATTTTCAATGATGACATTTCTAACTTTGATTTTTCCATATCCCAAGATTTTTCCTAAGTTTCCATCTCCATAAGAAATGTTTGGGTCAGCCCTCTCCTCAAATTCTGATAGCAGGGATTTATAACCAGTCATATGTCCTGAGCATCCACTGTCCAAGACTAGAGCATTCCTTATGTCACCCTGCAATCAGTAATTTGAATTAGTTGGTGTTTTTAAGAACCCGGACTTGCTTGGATCCTTTGGCCTTTTAAGTTTGTTAACATATGCAGCATAAGACTTTTTATCAGAGTTTATGTTAACATTCTTACTATCAGTATTTATACATGCAGAAACATATTTTGCTTTAATTAAAGAGGGTTTCAGTTTATAATAATCATAATACAAACTGTGATACTCTTTACATGTATAAATAGAATGTCAAACACTTCCACAATGAAAACAAGGACTCTGTGGTTTATATCTAACTATTTTATTCCTAAACTCTGATTTGGAAGAAACAGTATTCAGCTTTTTGTTCTTCTTATAAGAGTTAGCAAGATGATTAGTGCTACCACAGTTTGAACAGGTCTTTTTAGGTGCATTATGTGGGGTTACATAATTTCCATTCTTATTAACACCTACCTTGCCATTCCCATTTTTCCTAGACCTTTTCCTCTTGTCTTTCATGTGTAGATCCTTCAGCTTTTGCTTAAGCTGTTTCTAAGTCATTGAACCAATATTTACTGAATGTGTGTGAACTTGTTCACTCTTTTCAGTAATTAAGTTTGATCTAGGTGCTGAGGTAGTACCTTCCTCATGAATTGACTTAACAGTATTAGCACTAGGATTAAACTTAATGGTCTTTATTTGAACCTTGTTCAATTTGACCTTACTATCAGTTTTTATTGGTTCTGTTATCTCAGTTTCTTTTCCACTTTTCTTATCAGAATTAGATCTAGCTGAATATCCTAATCCTGAGCCCCAACAACCATTCTCTAAATTTCCTGAGTTGATTTTCCTGAGTTAGTCCAAAGTTTAATGACTTCTCTTTCTTTTGCTAGCTCTTTTTATAGATAAGCATGTTTTTCTAGCAGTTTTTCTTTAACATAAACAACATTATCTCTTTCCTTTTGAATTTCTAGCATGGAAAGCAACTCAGTTTCTCGGTGATCATTCCTTTTCTTTAACACAGAGTTTTCACTCTTGATTCTACTATTTTCTAAGGTTTGATCCCTAAAACTAACATGCAGAGACTTAAGGAATAATCTTAATTCATAGATATCATCAGTATCAAAAGCAAGAGTAGTCTAAGGTACCTTTAATTCAGCACTGTTAGCCTCAGCATCAGCTTTTTCCATGAGAGCATAATTGACTCCATCATCTGAATCTGATGAATCATCCCAGTTTCTCTTCCTTGAGATCAAGGCTTATTTCTTCTAGCTCTGGGTTTTCTGTAGTCAGCTGCAAAGTGTCCAATTCCATCACAGTTGTAACATCTCTCTTTTGACTTGTAAAGTTTTCCAGATCTTGATTCCTTCCCATCAGTATTTCTCCTGTTGTTCATCTTATCAGAGTTTGAGGAACTGGAGCCTTTTCTGGAAAATATTCTCCCTTTACTGAAGTTCTTGTAGACCATCTTCTTGAAGCTTTTAACCAGTAGGGCAGCCATTTGATCCATATCTTTATTGTTGTTATGATCATTTTCAGTATCTGATTCATTATCAGTATTTGAGTTATCATCAAAATTTGATGATTCAGTATCTGACTTTGCAATCATGGCTTTCCATTTGGAGTAACTTTTTCTCCTAGCTTTCTCCTTTGGCTTCTCTTTAACCTCGAGTGCAACTGGTCTAGCTTTTGATCCTTTCCTCTTGCTTCTTTGCTCCATCTCTAGTTCATGAGTTTTCAAAACTCCATAGATCTCATCTAGAGGTGTGATGTCACGTTGATAGTTATCCCTTATTGATGTGACCTTATAGTCCCACTTTTCAGGGAGAGCAAGTAGGAACTTCAGGTTTGATTCCTCCAAATCATATTCTTTGTCGACAAGGGATAAGTCATTCAGCAACTTCTGAAATTTGTCATAGATCTTAGTTAAGGACTCATTGTCCTTTGAGTCAAAGTGCTCAGATACTTGAGTAAGTACTGTCCTCATGTTCTTCTTGATAGCAGTTGTACCTTGACACTTTACTTCTAAAGCATCACATATCTCTTTTGTTGTCTTAGATCCAATGACTCTATTGGAAATAACACTATCAAGACTATTATGCAGGATGTGTCTGACCTTAGCATCCTTCATGATATATGAGATATCTTTAGGAGAGTAGTCCTTCATGTCTTTGTCTATCATCTTCTAAGGTTCTCCTGCAAGAGAAACAACTACCTTCATTGGTCTATGAGGACCAACATAGATCCTGTTCAGATATTCAGGATCTGTGGCTTCCAAGCACATGGATATCCTGACTTTCCAGATTGGTTATTCATGTATCTTTAGGATAGGCACCTTGATTGCTTCATACCTACTCATGTTGCTGCTTATCTGTGATGTGGCTGGGGGTGGTGGCTTCGAATTCAGATTCTGTGTTTCTTCTTCTTCTTTGTCTAACATGATTGATTGATTTTCAGATCTTAAACTATTTGTATGTTAACAGCAAGCTCTGATACCAATTGTTAGGCCCTTAATCAACTGTAGAGGGAGGGTGAATACAGTTAATACAATCAATTCGACAAAGCTTCAACAGAATCAATCGTTTTTATATTAACTGATAAAAACTTATTACAATCGTACTCTCTCGAAAGGATGAACAAATATCCTTGAGAGCTGCTAGGTTATGCGAAAGATATAACAATATCGCAATACTTATAGCATAAACCTAATATATGCTTTATATAAAGCACATCTACCAATGTATAAGGAATCATATTCTATTAACAACAAAGAAACTATACAATTGCTTCTGAGATAAAGTCTGTCACCGCCTTGAGTTCATGTTTCCTTTTTCTTCTCAAAGATCAACTGATGTGACAAATATTAATTTCATCATCCGTTGACATCATCATCCGTTGATATAATTATCCATCGATTATCAACATCCGTCGATATCATCATTATTCATCGATGTAGTCATCATCCGTCGATGTCATTATCATCCGTCGATGTAGTCATCATCCGTCTATGCTTCTGATAGTTTCTGTTTGATATCATAAATTGCTCCTAACAGATAGAAGCAACTTATAAATCATCTTAGCAAACTTTGGATCGACAAAACACTCAGGTTGTATCATCTATACATCCTCTTCAAGGCTCCCATATAAGAAAGTGGTTTTGACATCCATTTGCCAAATCTCATAGTCAAAGTAAGCAGCTATTGCATGCAAAAGCCTGATGGCTCCCATATAAGAAAGTGATTTTGACATCCATATCGATTTTCTTCTTGAAAATCCACTTGCACCTTATAGGTTTTACCCCTTTAAGTGGATCAACTAAATTCAATACTTTATTTCAATACATGGATTATATCTCGGATTTCATGGCCTTCAGCCATCTCTTGGAGTATGGACTATTCATAGCATCTTGGTAGGTGAGAGACTTATCATTATCCGTAAGCATCACATCACCATCTTGAGTCAAAAGAAATCCATAATTTCTCCCGGACTCATGGTGAATCAAATTAGATCTATGAATAACCTGTGTTTCCTGAACATGATTACTTTCACAATTTTGATGTACATCCTGATCTTATTCCAACTCTGGTTCAATGTTATCATGTGGTTCTCGATCTTCATCGAGATGTATTGTCCTCCCACTGATTTCCTTAGAAAGTAGTTCTCCCTCAAGAAATACAGCGGCCCGAGCAATAAACATTGTTCTCGGAAGGATTATAAAAACTATACCCTAGTCTTACTTGGGTATCCCACAAAATAACATCTATCTAATATTGGTCCAAGTTTGTCAGAGGCTAAACATTTTATAAATGCTTCACGTCCCCAAATTGTTACGACCGGCATTTTATGTAATATTATTTGTGAATAATATTAAGTTAAATAAAAATATATTCAATGCTTGTACGTTTGTGTGAGTGAGAATTTCTGCATTATAAATTTGCTTTGGGTAGTATATGATTTTTCAAAGCAAGAATTTATTTAATTTCTTTATTTTTGATTTATAAGGAATATTCTAAGCTTTGGAAAAATTTTCTTTTAAAAGACATTTTGTACACAAATTTTGAAAATGATTTTTATAAAGTCTCTAAAAATCCAAGTTATTTTATGGTATAAATTTTATAATTTTTGAACTTGTACTTTATTATATAAAAATAAATCTTTGGAAATTAGTTGCTTAATAATTATCAAATTACATGAATAACCTTGCATGCAAACTCTCTTCTATTTAACCAAAGGGCAAAGAAGACATTCTCCACCCCACTAACTCACATTTTGCTAGCCAAATTACCTCCTTGACCTTGCATGCAAACTTGCCTAACTTTAGCTAGAGGGTTACTCTTGTCATTTCCTAAATCCACTCACATTTAGTCTAGTCAAAGACATAAAAACAAAACTAAAGTGATGATCACTCCATTTTCACTCCACCCTCCCCTTTTCTCCTCCCTCCCTCTCGGCTCAACCCTCACTCTCGGCCATCCCATAGCCGAGGCCCTCCATCCCCTTCATTTCTTCATTCTTTCACCCAAACAATCATCTTATATTCAAGTAATTTTACTCCCTATATGTTATTCTTATATATTTCAAAAGTATAGAGTGAAAAACCTATGTTTTGACCTTGCATGGTGATGTTTTTGTTAAACTCAAAGTGAACCTCCTTGATTCTTGTGAATCTAAGGCTTTCACCATGAGTTATAGTATCATAGGGTCAAGAATGGCTAGACATAAGAGTGTTACACCTATGCGAATGCTGTTTTTACCCTAATCCATTCGGCCATGACTTGATAGGAGCCGAATGGATGGTGTTTTGTTGCCTTGTTAACATTTTTGTGTATTTTGTGATGATAACATGAATTTTGTAGTAAAGTCTTGATAAAATCCTTTTGCATGCTAGTTGATCATTTAGTTGTAATCCATGTTAGGCTTGCATGTTGAATTATGATAAAAATTTATTTGGAAATCATGTTGTTTTGGTTTGAAAAACCCGAAGGCATGCATGCATGTGGAATTCTCTTAGTTTGTTGTGAAATTTTGATTATTTGGAAAGATTTTGTTAGTGAGCCTTAATTTCAGTAGGAATAATGTGATAATATTGATTTATGCTTCTTGTTGCATGGTAATAATTTGTGGTTATCTTTTATAAAAATATATATCTTGTTGCTTCAAAGGCATGAAGATTTGCGATTTGTTAAGAGTAGTCTCTTTTGTTTTGCCATAGTTGCACCTTAGGTAAGGATGATCTCACCAAGGGTATTTTAAGAAAAAGGGAGTTAGTTCAGTAGAATACCAAGTATAAGTCTTGGTTTAAGTATTTAGTTGTTGTTAGTTGGGTTTGTCAAGTTAAAATCTTGGAAAATGAGAAGTTATAGTTTCTGCAGAAAAATCAGTTTAGTACCCTGAGGTTTAGAGTGAGTTTTGACCATGTCATTGATGTGCACTTTGAGGCCCAAGCCACCAGAAGTTAGTATGGGGAGTATATAATAGGTTTTAGGAGTTGGTTGGAGGTTTGCATGTCATTTGGTTAGGTGCACAAGTAGAATAACAAAATCTGTCCAGCAGGGGACAGTTTTGTTGCAACTTAGAAATAGGGAGATTTGGCCATGTCATGGGTAGGCCCTCATTAGGCCCAATTGGGCCTTAGTTAGAGGGTATGTCAGAGAAGTTTTTCCAACCATAGTTCATAGGATATGAGCTAGAACCATGTGCCACAAGTTAATTCAAGTCAGGGCATTTTCTGCCCAGAAAAACAGGGGAACCTTGGACTTTTAGCTTAGGCCCAAGAAGGCCCAAGCCAGGCCTTTGAGCCACATCAAGCTTATGAGATGCCCTTAGGTCAGGAGAGTCTTGTGTAAAAATTTTGAAGAAAAACTTGTAGTTTAAGAGTGTCTAATGCACTCAAGAAACCTTAGTTACCATTCTGAAATTTACACCAGTGAGCACTTTCACTTATCACATAGTTTTAGGACACTTAGAAGTGAGTATTAGGTCGACCACCATAGTTGTAAGATAGTATAAGGTCAGTAGAACAAAAGGCACAAGTGAGGGTCAATAGGTTTTGGATAATTTAGGAAAGGCACATTGAGTTAGGAAGCCCAAATTCGAAGACTTCGCTTAGTTAGCGACCAAGTAATTTAAGTGGTGAGTCGAGATCATCCAAGCCTAGTGTGGCGTTATGGTGTATGTGATGTTATTTGGTATTAATATACGATATGTGATTATGTGGCTACGTGTGTATATTTAAAAATATAAATGTTGGATATGAATTAAGTGTGTATAGGCCTAAGTGCCATCCATGTTTAATTTCGGGTTGTAAATAGGTTAAGATGGAAAGAATATATTATAATGAGGATTATTATTATTTATGTAGGATCTCGAGACGAGGGAAAACTTGCCTTAAAAGTCGAGTGAAGCTCCAGTTGTTGCTCCTACCAGTCAGACCAGACCAGTCTATCTCAAGGCAAGTGATTCAACTTGACCTTCGTATTTGCTGTAAACCGTTCATATATATATATCGATGCAATTATCCTGAGTCATTTTGATATATTTAAATCAAGAGTATCTTTTGTTTATCTTTGAGTTACATAGAGATGCCATGAACCCTCGAGTACATATTGCAAGTAGTTCAAAAGTCTTTCATGATAGTTTAATGCCATGATAAATTAGAGATGCGTTATAATATCTTATTGATCCTTTTGTTTATCATGCTATTGATCCCTGAGAAATCTTGATGTTGCACCCTGATGCTTTGATTCAACTCTTGAAATAACCTCGATAGAAACTTTATCTTGATACCTAAAAGCCAATCTTTTCTTAAATTCATTCATGATTGTTTGATAACCCTATCCTTACCCTAAAGCTTGATACCCTGTTATATCTTGAGCTGATGATCACTTCCTTTATATTTTAGCACCTCTATCCTATTGGAACCAGTGATGCTTATCTTCTTGATGTTCTAATACCTATACCTTGTCTACAACCATTGCTTTAAGCCTAGTTTGGCATTACTCTTTCATATTATCCAGTAGCCTTGCTTAATTTCCTTGTCTAAGTTCTTGTTTATGGAAACCTCTCAATTACCCTAATATAGTAAAGTCTAGTAGATCATGGCCCTGAAATTTAGTGTCATATTTCCAGTGTTTCAAGTTGATCTATAATCCCTTGGTAAAAATAATTACAGTCGAAAGAGATTTTGTCATAAATCGGCATCAGTTTTTAAAATGATTAAAACGTGGATTTTTCAGTCCCAAAGGGGGACAAATGTTTTCTTGAATGGTGGATCTGGACTGAGACGCGAGTCCTTTCCACACTTATATTAGGCTTAAAAGTTGCCTAGGGATTCCCAATAATGTTTTAGAACCCAGCGAGGTTCGGGATTACTTCGCGGCTGATCACCGGCTGTAATCCGTAGCGTCATAAAAGGATTTTGATTAAGAATGGTTTTAAAATTTGTTTTGATGCAAGCAAAATGATGCCAACTCACATAAGTTTTATCTCTCGATTATCATTGATTATGTCATTCCATTGTCATTCCTAAAGGTATATCTCGATTTATGCTTTGCGTTGTATTGCTAGCACTTGTTGAGCTTTTGGCTCACTTCTTGCTTTACCCTGATATTACAGCTAACAGCCATGGTTAGATTCAAGCAGACTGCCCGTAAGACCTGTGATGCGGATGCTTATGTTCGAGCCCAGGTAGAATAAGTAATAATAGTTGTGTGAGGACTCGGTATTTGTAATCAGATGTAATAGTTGGTAGTGTTGGGCTGTTCCAAACCCTAAACTGTAAGATCTTGGATTTTGGTTGTAAAATGATGTAATAGCTATAATTATTTTGCTATTTAAGTTGGGGGTGTGACAGGTTTTGGTATCAGAGCTACGGTTTAGAGTCCCTGAACAGCCCAAATAGGTTATAGGACTTGTGAGTAGGTTATAGATATTATGCGAGAGAGTAGGTAAAGTAAATTATTATTAATACTCCTCTTATTGGTTGTCAGCAAAGGGCGCATTCCTCGTCATCCTCTGGGTCGGACGACACTATTGCTTTCTCCGTGTATGCTGAGTTGAGGCGCGAGTTCGACATGCTTCAGGGCAAGTACGACCGACTGATAGACCGACTGAAGAACGTGTATCCGGACAGCCGAAACTACGAAGGGAAGCCCAAGGAGCAGATGATTGCGAGACTTGAGACCTTGGTTCGGTACGTTAACACTAAGCTTGAGGAGATGCCAGCACACCGGGACCGTACCAGCCAGTATGTCATTCAGATGGTGGCGGATGAGCTCCAGAGCATTGTGAAGACACTTCGAGAGGAAAAGTCTACCAAGCCCCGTTCAGATGGAGTGGAGCCTTAGTTCTTTCCATTTACCTTTCATGTTGTTGTACTATTAGACTCTATGGAATCCCCAGTTGTTTCCGTCTTTCCTTTAAATAAGCCTGTTATTTCTAGAATCAGACTATATCCCAATCCTATGTACTGTGACCTTTAAAATTTCAATAATTATGTGCTATTGTTCCATTTGCTCTCAACTGTTATTTTATGTTTTTATCATCATATCTGCGTAATTTGGAAACGTGACCCCATATGTAAACAAGAATGCCATGCGATACCCTCGAATCATTTTATCAATTATATTTGTTATAACACAACTCTTATTTCAGGATCATGCCTCCCAAAAAGAAGAACCCAACCACCACCTCCACCACAGACCCAAACATTCTTCAACTACTGGAAACCTTGCAACAGCAAACCAATGCTATAGCTCAACAACAACTAACTCTTCAACAACGAATTGAAAACCAAGATAACCGTGAGCCATATCAACCACCTGAACCACCAGTACCACCAAGACAAATTGTCACTTTCAAGGTTTTTCAGAGTGTGAATCCACCTGTATTTCATGATACCACTGATCCAGTGATAGCAAACACATGGATCAAGGAGATAGAAAGGGCTTTTGAGTTGGTACAGTTAGGGGACGATCAGAAGACGCTGTATGCCACTTACTTCTTGAAGGGAGAAGTCATTTATTGGTGGGAATCAGTAAAAGCTATGGAAGTCACCCAGCAGATTTCTTGGGAGAGATTTAAGAAGTTATTTCTGGACAAGTATTACCCTAAGTACATGCAGAATCAGATGGAGCTAAAATTTCTTGAGTTAAAGCAAGGAAACATGACGGTACTGGAATATGAGAAGAAGTTCACTGAGTTGTCAAGGTTTGTGACAAAATATACCAGCACTGAGGAAGAAAAAGCAAAGAAATTTCAGCAAGGATTGGAGCCTTGGATCAGAGATAGGGTGGCTATGTTTGAACTTGAGACTTATGCGGGAGTAGTACAGAAAGCTGCTCTGATTGAGAATAATGGGATGCGGTCAAGGAAAGAGAGGGATAACAAGAAGAGGAAGGTTCCATTTTATGGAGAAAAGTCTGAAGCTGGAAATTCGCAAGATCGGAATGTAAAGAGGATTGGTTTCCAGAAGGGCGGAAATTTTCAAAGGAAAGGAAATTTGGGCAAAAGGCAAGAATCAAAAGGGAACAATCAGGCAAGCCAAGGGCAAGTTGGAGAAAACAGGTTCCAGAGGCCAGAATGCAAGCACTGTGGAAGAAGGCACCCCGGAGTATGCAATAAGCTGAGTATGACCTGTTATAGGTGCAATCAGAAGGGACATTTGGCAAATGAGTGCAAGATGCCGAGGCCAGGAGTTACGTGCTACAAATGTGGGAAGACTGGACACATGGCTAGGGAGTGTAAGGCAACAGGACCAGTCAGAGCTCTGATGAACGTGGCAAGTACCAGTGCAAGCGTGCCAGCTGAGGTATTGGCATTACCTCCACCACCCGCACCAACCCCGCAAGCAACAGCAAGGACATTTGATCTAAAGATGAAAGATGCTGTTCAGAATTCTGAGGTGATAGCAGGTACACTTTTACTCAATAATGTCAAAGCCAAAGTATTGATTGATTCGGGAGCCACAAGATCTTTCATATCAGAATCTTTTGTTGATAAGATCCAATGTGATAAAACGGCTATGAGTGAGGTAGTAAATGTGGTAATTGCGAACCAAGAGAAGATTCCTGTGAATCAATTTTGTCCAAAATGTGAGATTGATATTTCGGGATATAAGTTCTCGGCCGACTTGATACTCTTCAAGCTGGGAGAGTTTGATATAATTTTAGGAATGGATTGGTTAGGAGAGAATAGCGCGCAGATAAATTGTAAGACCAAGAGAGTGAATTTAAAGACGAAGAGTGGAGAGAAGGTAGTATTTAAGGGACAGAGGCAAGAGCGACTATTTCTTACAATTATTCAGGCTAAGAAGTTACTTAGAAAAGGTTGTGAGTCGTTCCTAGCATATGTAGTGGATTCAGAGAGAGGCAGCCCCAGCATGGAAGATATTCCTGTAGTTAATGAGTTCCCCGATGTGTTTCCCGACGAACTACCAGGCTTACCACCAGATCGACAAATTGAGTTCGAGATCAACCTTGCTCCAGGCACGGAACCAGTTTCAAAGGCTCCGTATAGGATGGCACCAGCAGAAATGAAAGAGTTGGCGAGCCAGCTACAAGAATTATTGGATAAGGGAGTGATACGACCAAGTACGTCGCCATGGGGAGCACCTGTTCTCTTTGTGAAGAAGAAAGATGGGAGTATGCGTCTATGCATAGATTACCGGGAGTTGAATAAAGTAACGATCAAGAACCGCTACCCGCTACCAAGGATAGATGACCTTTTTGATCAGTTAAAGGGAGCAAAATGTTTTTTTCGAAGATTGACTTGAGATCGGGATACCATCAATTAAAGATCAAGGAAGAAGATATTCCCAAGACCGCATTTAGGACCAGATATGGGCATTATGAATTCCTAGTAATGCCGTTTGGATTGACCAACGCTCCGGCCGCATTCATGGATCTGATGAATCGAGTATTTAAGAAGTATTTGGATAAATTTGTCGTGGTATTTATTGATGACATCCTTATTTATTCTAAATCGGAAGAAGAACATATGCAGCATCTCTGGATAGCATTGGAGATACTCCGACAAGAGAAGTTGTATGCCAAGTTTACCAAATGTGAGTTTTGGTTAAAGGAAGTTCAATTTTTGGGGCATGTTATTGGAAATGATGGAATTAAAGTGGATCCGGCGAAGATTGATGCAGTTATGAGTTGGGAGAGGCCAAGGACTCCTACGGAAGTGCGAAGTTTTCTAGGATTGGCCGGATACTATAGAAGATTCGTCAAGGATTTCTCGAAGATCGCCACACCATTGACCAAGTTAACCAGAAAGAATCAAAAGTTTGAATGGAGTGCAGAATGTGAAAATAGCTTTCAAGAGTTAAAACAGAAGTTGGTAACAGCTCCGGTGTTAGTACTTCCAGATGATCAAGGGAATTTTGTAATATTCAGCGACGCTTCACATAAGGGTTTGGGTTGTGTGTTGATGCAACACAGTAAGGTAATAGCATATGTGTCAAGACAGTTGAAGCCGCACGAGCTAAAGTATCCGACGCATGACTTGGAACTAGCCGCCATAGTGTTCGCACTCAAGATTTGGAGACACTATCTCTATGGAGAAAAGTGTGAAATCTACACGGATCACAAGAGCTTAAAGTACATTTTTACTCAGAAAGAGCTCAATATGAGGCAGAGGAGATGGCTGGAATTGATTAAGGACTATGACTGTTCGATAAATTACCATCCTGGAAAGGCGAACGTAGTGGCCGATGCGCTGAGTCGGAAGGAAAGATTGAATGCAATGATAACATCAAAAGAGTTATCTGAAGAAATCGGAAAATTTGAATTGGAACTTTGTGCTTATGGGAAAGTCAAAGAAGTTTGTCATGCAATGACCTTTCAGCCAACACTACTGGAAAAGATAAAGAAGTATCAAGAGGAAGTAATGGAAAAAGAGAAAAATCAGTTATCTGGAGAAGAGATTAATACTAAAAGGGATGAGCAAGGAATACTAAGGTTTTCATCCAGAATATGGATTCCCCATGTATCTGAATTAAAGAATGAGATCCTCCATGAAGCCCACCATTCGAAATTTTCAATCCACCCGGGAAGCACCAAGATGTATCAAGACTTAAAGAAGAACTTTTGGTGGCCAAATATGAAAAGAGACGTGGCAGAATGGGTTGCGAAGTGCTATACCTGTCAGAAAGTAAAGGCAGAACATCAACGACCAAGCGGATTAATTCAGCCCCTGAAGATTCCAGAATGGAAATGGGAAAACATCGCTATGGACTTTATAGTAGGACTACCACGAACAAAGTCCGGACATGACGCAATATGGGTTATAATTGATCGTCTTACGAAGTCGGCGCATTTCCTTCCAATAAATGAGAAGTCGTCACTGGACAAGTTGGTTCATCTGTATGTGCACGAAATCGTATTAAGGCATGGAGTACCTGTATCAATAGTTTCAGACAGAGATCCCCGATTTAACTCAAGATTCTGGAAGCAATTCCAGGAATGTCTTGGCACGAAGTTGAATATGAGCACGGCGTATCACCCGCAGACTGATGGCCAGAGTGAAAGAACAATTCAAACAATTGAAGACATGTTGCGCAGTTGTGCAATCGATTTTGCTGGAAGTTGGGACGACCACCTGCCATTAATTGAATTTTCATATAACAACAGCTATCATTCCAGTATCGGCATGCCACCATATGAAGCTTTGTACGGGCGAAAATGTAGATCACCAACAAGTTGGGATGAAGTAGGAGAAGGAAGAATTCTCGGCTCAGAATTGGTACAACAGTTGCATGACTCAGTCAAGTTAATTCAGAAAAGGTTGCTTGCTGCTCAAGATAGACAGAGGAAGTATGCGGATCCAGCGCGTAAGGATGTTCAATTCCAAATTGGCGAAGCTGTGTTGCTAAAAGTGTCACCTAGGAAAGGGTTGATAAGATTTGGCAAGAAAGGAAAGTTAGCACCTAGATGCGTAGGTCCTTTTGAGATTTTGAGTCAAGTAGGAAAGGTGGCCTACGAGTTGGCCTTACCACCTCAGTATCAGCATGTGCATAATGTGTTCCATGTGTCGTTGCTTAAGAAGTACAATCCTGACGCTAGCCATGTGATAGAATATGAACCTGTAGAAATTCAGGCAGACCTGTCATTTGTGGAGCAACCGGTTAAAGTACTCGACTGGCAAGTAAAGAGTCTTAGAAATAAATCAGTAAAGTTAGTGAAAGTACTTTGGAGGAACCCTAAGGTCGAAGAGTCGACTTGGGAGTTAGAGTCTGATATGCGTTCCCGGTATCCTCATCTGTTCTCTTAGATTCTGGGGACAGAATCCCTTAAGGGGGAGAGGATGTTACGACCGGCATTTTATGTAATATTATTTGTGAATAATATTAAGTTAAATAAAAATATATTCAATGCTTGTACGTTTGTGTGAGTGAGAATTTCTGCATTATAAATTTGCTTTGGGTAGTATATGATTTTTCAAAGCAAGAATTTATTTAATTTCTTTATTTTTGATTTATAAGGAATATTCTAAGCTTTGGAAAAATTTTCTTTTAAAAGACATTTTGTACACAAATTTTGAAAATGATTTTTATAAAGTCTCTAAAAATCCAAGTTATTTTATGGTATAAATTTTATAATTTTTGAACTTGTACTTTATTATATAAAAATAAATCTTTGGAAATTAGTTGCTTAATAATTATCAAATTACATGAATAACCTTGCATGCAAACTCTCTTCTATTTAACCAAAGGGCAAAGAAGACATTCTCCACCCCACTAACTCACATTTTGCTAGCCAAATTACCTCCTTGACCTTGCATGCAAACTTGCCTAACTTTAGCTAGAGGGTTACTCTTGTCATTTCCTAAATCCACTCACATTTAGTCTAGTCAAAGACATAAAAACAAAACTAAAGTGATGATCACTCCATTTTCACTCCACCCTCCCCTTTTCTCCTCCCTCCCTCTCGGCTCAACCCTCACTCTCGGCCATCCCATAGCCGAGGCCCTCCATCCCCTTCATTTCTTCATTCTTTCACCCAAACAATCATCTTATATTCAAGTAATTTTACTCCCTATATGTTATTCTTATATATTTCAAAAGTATAGAGTGAAAAACCTATGTTTTGACCTTGCATGGTGATGTTTTTGTTAAACTCAAAGTGAACCTCCTTGATTCTTGTGAATCTAAGGCTTTCACCATGAGTTATAGTATCATAGGGTCAAGAATGGCTAGACATAAGAGTGTTACACCTATGCGAATGCTGTTTTTACCCTAATCCATTCGGCCATGACTTGATAGGAGCCGAATGGATGGTGTTTTGTTGCCTTGTTAACATTTTTGTGTATTTTGTGATGATAACATGAATTTTGTAGTAAAGTCTTGATAAAATCCTTTTGCATGCTAGTTGATCATTTAGTTGTAATCCATGTTAGGCTTGCATGTTGAATTATGATAAAAATTTATTTGGAAATCATGTTGTTTTGGTTTGAAAAACCCGAAGGCATGCATGCATGTGGAATTCTCTTAGTTTGTTGTGAAATTTTGATTATTTGGAAAGATTTTGTTAGTGAGCCTTAATTTCAGTAGGAATAATGTGATAATATTGATTTATGCTTCTTGTTGCATGGTAATAATTTGTGGTTATCTTTTATAAAAATATATATCTTGTTGCTTCAAAGGCATGAAGATTTGCGATTTGTTAAGAGTAGTCTCTTTTGTTTTGCCATAGTTGCACCTTAGGTAAGGATGATCTCACCAAGGGTATTTTAAGAAAAAGGGAGTTAGTTCAGTAGAATACCAAGTATAAGTCTTGGTTTAAGTATTTAGTTGTTGTTAGTTGGGTTTGTCAAGTTAAAATCTTGGAAAATGAGAAGTTATAGTTTCTGCAGAAAAATCAGTTTAGTACCCTGAGGTTTAGAGTGAGTTTTGACCATGTCATTGATGTGCACTTTGAGGCCCAAGCCACCAGAAGTTAGTATGGGGAGTATATAATAGGTTTTAGGAGTTGGTTGGAGGTTTGCATGTCATTTGGTTAGGTGCACAAGTAGAATAACAAAATCTGTCCAGCAGGGGACAGTTTTGTTGCAACTTAGAAATAGGGAGATTTGGCCATGTCATGGGTAGGCCCTCATTAGGCCCAATTGGGCCTTAGTTAGAGGGTATGTCAGAGAAGTTTTTCCAACCATAGTTCATAGGATATGAGCTAGAACCATGTGCCACAAGTTAATTCAAGTCAGGGCATTTTCTGCCCAGAAAAACAGGGGAACCTTGGACTTTTAGCTTAGGCCCAAGAAGGCCCAAGCCAGGCCTTTGAGCCACATCAAGCTTATGAGATGCCCTTAGGTCAGGAGAGTCTTGTGTAAAAATTTTGAAGAAAAACTTGTAGTTTAAGAGTGTCTAATGCACTCAAGAAACCTTAGTTACCATTCTGAAATTTACACCAGTGAGCACTTTCACTTATCACATAGTTTTAGGACACTTAGAAGTGAGTATTAGGTCGACCACCATAGTTGTAAGATAGTATAAGGTCAGTAGAACAAAAGGCACAAGTGAGGGTCAATAGGTTTTGGATAATTTAGGAAAGGCACATTGAGTTAGGAAGCCCAAATTCGAAGACTTCGCTTAGTTAGCGACCAAGTAATTTAAGTGGTGAGTCGAGATCATCCAAGCCTAGTGTGGCGTTATGGTGTATGTGATGTTATTTGGTATTAATATACGATATGTGATTATGTGGCTACGTGTGTATATTTAAAAATATAAATGTTGGATATGAATTAAGTGTGTATAGGCCTAAGTGCCATCCATGTTTAATTTCGGGTTGTAAATAGGTTAAGATGGAAAGAATATATTATAATGAGGATTATTATTATTTATGTAGGATCTCGAGACGAGGGAAAACTTGCCTTAAAAGTCGAGTGAAGCTCCAGTTGTTGCTCCTACCAGTCAGACCAGACCAGTCTATCTCAAGGCAAGTGATTCAACTTGACCTTCGTATTTGCTGTAAACCGTTCATATATATATATCGATGCAATTATCCTGAGTCATTTTGATATATTTAAATCAAGAGTATCTTTTGTTTATCTTTGAGTTACATAGAGATGCCATGAACCCTCGAGTACATATTGCAAGTAGTTCAAAAGTCTTTCATGATAGTTTAATGCCATGATAAATTAGAGATGCGTTATAATATCTTATTGATCCTTTTGTTTATCATGCTATTGATCCCTGAGAAATCTTGATGTTGCACCCTGATGCTTTGATTCAACTCTTGAAATAACCTCGATAGAAACTTTATCTTGATACCTAAAAGCCAATCTTTTCTTAAATTCATTCATGATTGTTTGATAACCCTATCCTTACCCTAAAGCTTGATACCCTGTTATATCTTGAGCTGATGATCACTTCCTTTATATTTTAGCACCTCTATCCTATTGGAACCAGTGATGCTTATCTTCTTGATGTTCTAATACCTATACCTTGTCTACAACCATTGCTTTAAGCCTAGTTTGGCATTACTCTTTCATATTATCCAGTAGCCTTGCTTAATTTCCTTGTCTAAGTTCTTGTTTATGGAAACCTCTCAATTACCCTAATATAGTAAAGTCTAGTAGATCATGGCCCTGAAATTTAGTGTCATATTTCCAGTGTTTCAAGTTGATCTATAATCCCTTGGTAAAAATAATTACAGTCGAAAGAGATTTTGTCATAAATCGGCATCAGTTTTTAAAATGATTAAAACGTGGATTTTTCAGTCCCAAAGGGGGACAAATGTTTTCTTGAATGGTGGATCTGGACTGAGACGCGAGTCCTTTCCACACTTATATTAGGCTTAAAAGTTGCCTAGGGATTCCCAATAATGTTTTAGAACCCAGCGAGGTTCGGGATTACTTCGCGGCTGATCACCGGCTGTAATCCGTAGCGTCATAAAAGGATTTTGATTAAGAATGGTTTTAAAATTTGTTTTGATGCAAGCAAAATGATGCCAACTCACATAAGTTTTATCTCTCGATTATCATTGATTATGTCATTCCATTGTCATTCCTAAAGGTATATCTCGATTTATGCTTTGCGTTGTATTGCTAGCACTTGTTGAGCTTTTGGCTCACTTCTTGCTTTACCCTGATATTACAGCTAACAGCCATGGTTAGATTCAAGCAGACTGCCCGTAAGACCTGTGATGCGGATGCTTATGTTCGAGCCCAGGTAGAATAAGTAATAATAGTTGTGTGAGGACTCGGTATTTGTAATCAGATGTAATAGTTGGTAGTGTTGGGCTGTTCCAAACCCTAAACTGTAAGATCTTGGATTTTGGTTGTAAAATGATGTAATAGCTATAATTATTTTGCTATTTAAGTTGGGGGTGTGACACAAATTTTCATAAATGACATGCTATGACATTTATCAGTCTATATCTCATATGGAGTATTTTGAACTACTTTGGTCGGAACTTGGTTAAGTGTATATGCAGTCGTTTCTAGAGCATAACCCCAGAAAGTGAATAAAAGATCTGATTGACTCATCATCGATCGCACTATATCCAACAAGTTACGATTTCTCCTCTCAGAATCTCTATTCCATTGATGTGTTTCAGTAGGAGTAAATTGTGATACAATATCACACTCCTTCAAGAAACTCTTGAATTTGAGGCTTAAGTATTCTCCTCTATGATCTGATCGTAAAACTTTTATACTTTTCCCTTGTTTGCTTTTCTACTTCGACCTTATATTCTTTAAACATTTCAAAAGAATCAGATTTATTCTTCATAAGAACCACGTATCCATATCTACTAAATCATCAGTAAACGTTATGAAGTAGTATAAGCCACCCCTAGCCATCATACGGATTCGACCACATACATCATTAGGTATAAGTCCTAATCGTTCGGTGTCCCTTTCACCTGATTAGGTAAAAGAAGCTTTAGTCATTTTGCCAATGAGACAAAGTTTGAATCTTTTGTATAATCAAAATCAAACTTATCCAAGTATCCATCTGTATGTAACTTAGAAATGTGTTTCTCATTAATATGGCTTAACGGCAATGCTAGAGGTAATGTTTGATTTGAGTCATCTTAGAACATATAAATTATTAACTAATTGTGCAACATTATAAGACTTATCATTAAAATAGAATAAACAACTATTGTTTATTTAATTTAAATGAAAACCTTTCTTGTCCTAACAAGAAATTAATTTAATATATCTGCTAAAGGCAGGCAAGTAATAACAATTTATCAAGTTCTCAATCTCGCCTTATGGGCAAAATTAGGTATCGAGTTCCTTCAACTAGAGTAACAACTTTTGCTCCAATTCTAACCCAATACCTGAAGCTTGACCATTGATGGTCTTCTTCTTTAGATCTTCCAAACAAGCTCGATAATTTAACTTCCAATCATCCAGTTATTTCCACAGAAGTGACAATCATCTTCTTTAGCAACACCACTATCATAGCTCACACTTGACCACCGCCATGGCCTCTTACACAATCATCCAATCCATAAAAACATTTTTAATCAAAGAAGCCGAATCAAAGGCCATCCTTAACAATATAACTCCCAGTTTCACATGGTCCGGAGTAATCTCAACAACTGATGGCGAAATTACTAGAACAATTAGTTATTCGCTAATCTCATCTCAAAGTTCCACTGTATAGAGTATATCTAGATAGTATAGTTATTCACTATATATCAATTTGAAGAATATTTCAGCGAAATATAAAGCGTTTAACTATTCTGAACTTAGAATAGGGAAGAAATACTTGTAATATATCACAAGGAGGTTCGAGAATACTTGCATGGTTTAATTTAAATGGAAACCTTTATTGTCCTAACAAGAAATTAATTTAATAAATCTGCTAAAGGCAGGCAAGTAATAACAATTTATCAAGTTCTCAATCTCGCCTTATTGGAAAAATTAGGTATTGAGTTCCTTCAACTAGAGCAACAACTTTTGCTCCAATTCTAACCCGATACCTGAAGCTTGACCATTGATGGTCTTCTTCTTTAGATCTTCCAAACAAGCTCGATAATTTAACTTCCAATCATCCAGTTATTTCCACAGAAGTGACAATAATCTTCTTTAGCAACACCACTATCAGGCTCCAAAAGCCCTTTGGGATTGAACTTTGGTTTGGCACAGAATAAGATCAAATCTTCACTTTGCCTGTCTACTTTCCTTTCCCATTTGCATTCCATGTGTACACCATCAATATAGATGTAATTCATGCCTTTACCGTGTTATTTTCAGCAGTTCTAAACATGCCTATCAACTCAGTGAGTGTTCTGTGTATCTCATTCCTTTTGTTCTTAACAAACTGAGAATAGAAATTGTTCAAAGATTGTTTGATCAAATCAAGCTGAGTCTCTAGACCATTTTTGAAACCCAAAATATCAAGGTACATATACCTATTATCTTTCGAACATATGGTCTAACCGGATATCATTCTTCTATTAATACAAAAGTATGGTGCCTTATTATTGTCAAATCTTTCTGGCGAGCCTATCCTTCAAACATCATTTGAAGGTGCTCAATCATATCATAAGCATCATTATGCTCGTGTTGCTTCTAAAGCTCAGCACTCATAATTACAATCATGAGATATGAAACATCAGTTGCATAATCAATTTGCTTCTGGTAAGTATTTTGTTCAGCACATGTTTCATTCTCAACTAGAAGAAATAAGGGAGGGTTTGAGTGACATCCTTGAACCTGAGGACAATTCTCAAGTTCCCATGTCAATTGAGGAAATTATTTCATGTCATTTTGTCCTTCTCAAGGACTATTACATAGAGAAGTTATTTGTGTTTGTTGTCATTTGATATCTATAATATTAAAGTGCATAAAATGAATTAATCTACAGATGATCATTAAATTATATTCAAGTGATTATTCATATATATATATATATATATATTCATAATATATATCTCCCACTATTTTTATCCAATCAATAGCCCTAACTATTAATTCGGAAAGAATATCTTCAATATCCTATCTAGTGAGCCAAGATCCATATTTCACCATGCGTTATGTCAGCTTTGGCTTTTCTCCAAAAATATGATTATTTAGGTAGACAACATTTGTCAATTATATCAACTATATAACTCTTGGATATCTTGGTGGAACAACACTTTTTCATATTTATCTAATAAATCTCTCCAAACTCTATGCCTCTAAGTTCACAATCCTATTGTAGTAACTTGGGTCCCATTGGCGTGCATCCAATAGGAATTGAACCTACGAATTCGCCAAGTTAAGTCAAACCCAATAGTCAAAAAGTATCAATATACTTCAACACATCTCCCACGATAGATGGGAGTACTTCGCTTTGGCGAACCCGCTCCTTATCGATCTAAGGGTTAACGCATCAGACTCGTTAGAAGGCATCTGATCAACTTAATATTAACTTTAAGGTTTTGTTAATTTAAAACGATCATGATCCCATTATAAAGAGATTCCCAGTTTTTCCTTGAATAAAATACTTTAAATCAATATTCGTCAATTGTTTGATTTCCAGGTAGTGAGGGAGTCACAATGGTCTCGCTTAAAACCCACAACCTTACAAGTTCAATGAACTCGCTTTTGACAAAATCGCCCCATGTCAGAAACAAAGAAAATTTGTATTTTATTCCGTATTTTATAAACACGAGAATCTCATAATCGTTTGTTCATTTTAAAATCTTGAGTCGTTACAGATTTTATCTTGTTTAGCAAGCATGGCATGGGTGTCATATCTAATACATACATCCTTAATCTAACTAAGCATGCATCTTTATAAACTACTCTACACATAAATTTATCATATGAGCATATATATATATACATGTAAAGTGAAATAAATTAACGTGGTTGGTTATGGCTTCATCCTATGTGATCTTCATCAAGCTAATGACAAAGATCTAGGTCAATATAAGGTGAAAACTAAATACAAGCTAACTATTACATGTCTTCTTTCTTGTATTGCTTCCTTGGATGGCCTTCATGTGGGATTACCCTTTCTTGATCTTCAAATCTTCATGTCTTCATATACATTACACGAATGAAATATAAAAACTAATCTAATCTACTTACAAGAATAACTCGAGTTACATTCAAGATTTAATAATTACAAGATCAAATAACATGCAAGCCGTATTTAAAAAACCAAAATCATTAACATAAGGCCATCAGCCATAATCATCCACCTTGCTCAATTAACACATAATAACATGTTAGAACACATAATATGATCTTAACATATCATACTCATCATGATCTAATCATAAAAACAAAATATGGAAAAAAAATCAGAAAAATCAGAATCAAATTCTGAAAACATTAAATCGTTGTTTACGGACAGTAAACGATGTCAAATCCCTTACAGACGAGTCACTGATAGCTTTTGCTATCAATTTTTTTCAGACGCTCGATTCCATATGGAATAGGGTATTCGTTCGCCAAAATCAGACACCATACCCAGATTTCAGCAAATCTGCTGCATCCGATTCAGAATCGTATCAAATACGATTCATATTATAAGAACAAACATTATTCATGTATATATCAGAATATATACATATTATATAATCATCATATGATTATACAACTCTCATGAATATCATATATTCAAAACTATACATATATACGTATATATAAACATAACAACATGCAAAACATACAAAATCGCATACACAACAGCCATGTAAGATTGTATACATGCTATCATCATAAAACCAGTAAACACATAAACGAATTTAACACTTTTTGCAAGTAGCTCTGATGCCATTGAAGGGGTTCGAGCACATAAACGCAACGGAAATGATGTAAAATTAAATCAAAATCAGAATAAAATCGAAACCCACCGCAGGATCCATGCCAATAACGAATATTTAATTCGTAGATCAGATTGTTTATCTTAAGAAGTTTTACAAATTAGTTGACTAATGGAGATCCAAAGTTTGTTCAATCACCACGCATCCCGCTTTCACGATCTACGCTCTATCGGTATCCTTACGAATGCTTGAAGTCAAGGATTTGATGTGTACTAGCACAAACTCGTTTCTTCTTGCTCTCTCCATCTTCTCTCTTGGTGGCTAGGGTTTTAGTAAAAGTCTTGCACACATAATTCAGCCACAAGAGATATTATATAGAGAGTAGAAAAATGAATTATAACTCTTAACTAATTAGGAGTTATTATTAATTCAAAATTCCTATTTGTATAATAATTAAGTCACACTTAATTATTTAACAACTGAATTTCATAATTAATATTAGTAAATTTGAATATCATTATTTATCTAATTAATTAAGTCATACTTAATTAATATTATAAATAATTCGAATTACTTTAATATAATTTAAATCTAATTTAAATTAAATAATCCTTCAAGCATTCTTAGTGTGTGACCCTATAGGGTTATTATTACATTGGCAACGAATTTTAAATCTAATTTAAAATTTTAAACAATAAGCAGCATCTAGTAATACATCATTGCTACCCAAGTAATAATAATTGAATTAGTGATCGATTAAACCTTTCATGAATAATGTACAATGTAATATAATCCCTTTAACCAAATATTATAGATTAAACTAGAGGCATGTAATGTGTCATCCTCATCATAGTTTAATCCAAGTTTTCTTGATCAGTGAGTAGACTATAATATTAAATTAACATTTGAGCTTGGTCATGCATTTCATAGTCTAGCTCACATAAGAGTCCAATAATATCACTCCTAAAATAGGAGGGTTAAATCTCATCTAGATCATTCATATTTCTCATATGATTCATAATATACCCAATGTCCACCTTTATCATTACCCGGTCAAGGATAACTTTTAATGGAATCAATGTATATTAATTCTCATATATAAATATAATGACTTCAGGTCTAAGGATCATTAGATCATTATCACTGTGAGAATTACTTATGACACAAAGAACATATAGAATCTCACATCGGGTCTGTCCAGCACCATGTACATTTACATCTGCTTGTGTTTTTGACTTTAGTATCACTATACCTATGATCAATGAGATGTGATCATCAGTCAACAAACACACCAGTCTTAATGCATTATTATTGTCCTTTAATATAATACTCGACCAGGGACCTTTAGGAATATTGATACTATTCTCATAATCTCTTTTTTAAGTCACATACTTAGAGATATAGAATTCATATCATATTCCAAGGATATTTATTAATATTTTATTTATATCGCAGTAAATTAAGACATAATAAATTATAAAGTGAATAACCGATAGAACATAAATATTAATAATCAAATATCTTAAACTAAAACATTATAGTGTTGTCTCTAGGACACAAACACTAACAGATTGAAAATATCGACAAGTCAATTTCTCATTAGAGATCTCAGAGATATCTACAAGTCAATATATATAGAGATCTCTGAGATATCGACAAGCCATTTTGCATATAGAGAACTCAAAGATATCGACAAGTCAAAATGAAGATATGAAGATTGGAGATATCGACAAGTCAATTTCTCATTAGAGATCTCAGTGATATCGACAAGTCAAAATGCTTATAGAGATCTCAGAGATATCGACAAGTCATTTTTACATGTAGAGTTGTGGAGACCTTGACAAGCCAAGTTCACTAATATAGAACTTAGAGATCTCGATAAGCCATTCTACTTATCGAGATATCAAATCTCTAAACAACAAACTGGAGATCTCGATATGAACCTCAAGTATAGAATGCAGACAAGTTAAATATTCAAGATTATCAATCAATAAACGATCTAATCACTTAGATTGAAAAGTTTACAAAAGCAGTTTGAAGAGTGCAAGATCAAATGTCAGGATTAACTGACAAAGGAAAGTCACAGACTTACACGATTTGCAAAGATTCACTAAGCCAGAAATGGAAAACTTTAAAGATAACTTAAAGTAGGGTTTATTACATCTTATTACATGCTGTGTAAACCTGTGTTTCCTACTCTATAAAGTAAACACTAGTCGTTTGTTTTAGTTGTAATAAACAGATCTAGGTTTTCTTGTAAATCTCTCAAGATAGAAGCTGAGTTCTTTACTTACAAAAGAACTCATAAATTTGTAGCAAGATATACTTAATCTTAATACAAAGTTAAGTGCGTTTTGAAAATACTGTGTTTTTTATGCATTCTTTATTATTTTTGTTCAACACAATATCTCTACAAAGTAATCTGCTTTGTTCACCATCCATAATAGTTTGAAAAAGGCTAAAATATCCGAAACACATTCACCCCCTGTGTTGTATTCAATATCTAACATTATGCTTTGTTGCATGTCTTTGGTTGTAACTGTTGGGCATATGTTGTGTACTTGATGATTTCATAAACAAAACATTTAAGTACTTTTTTACTTAGTGAAATAATGTAGCACTCGACGGATAAGAATTATAGTCTCGACGGATAACTCATTATAGTCCCGACGGATGATTAACTTATTATCCATCGAGTGAGTAGCTTATGTAATAATAAGTTTGTAGCACAATTATGTATGCACCTTTTTATAGAATCTGTAGTAGCATATAAGTCATGTTGACTTTAACTAGATATGCAGAATAGGTTGATTAATTGTACATAAATGATGTCTTGTAATTCTGTATAAGTGAAATAGAGTCAAGTGCCAAAATAGCTACCGACGGATGATTAACAAAGCCATCGACGGATGATCAAATGACTATCAACGGATGTTTAAAATAGCAGTCGACGGATGATCAAGTAAATCATCAACGGATGTTCTAAAAAATCGACGGATAATCATATGAAGAATTCAAACAGCAGTTGAACAGTGAAAGCTGACACACAACCGTCGAGATGTATACAAACACACTGTGGAAGCCCATTAACTGGGTAATAGAGGACAAAAAGTAGCAAAGATTAAGACTGTTAGATTTTATATTTGTTCAGTCTTTTTGACTTTGTAATCTTGGTATTATATAAACCAAGAGAGTAGCAAATAGAAAAATAACTGAAATAGCTGAGAAACACAAAAACAGAGAAATCTTAGTAAGCAGAATCTTTAGCATTTCCTGTATTCTCGGTAGTTCCATTTGTAAGCAGCTGTGAGCATTTCTGCACACAGAGTCCTCTCGATATATTATATATATCTCTGGTGGAATTGTTTAAATCCATCAGAAAGTTTTTAAAGACTCTTGTTTTTAATTACTTATGTTTTGATTCAATTAAGTTTACATTCCGCATTGTGCTAATCAAAACAAATATATCTATAATCGAGTTGAACATTTTTATTTCAAGAAAAAGATTCAAGAATTTCATTCAACCCCCCTTCTGTAATTCTTGCTACATTGTTAAGGGACTAACAATTGGTATCAGAGCAAGCTCTTATTCTACAAAGAGTTTAAAGATCAAAACAATTCAGCAAGATGAACAAGAAAGATGTTGGAGTCAAGATTCCTTTTCTTGATAAAAATAATTACCATCATTGGAAGGTAAAGATGCATCTTCATATGATTTCTCAAGATGAGGCCTATGTGGACTGCATAGAAAGAGGTCCTCATGTTCCAATGAGAGCTGCAACAGGAAACGAGCCATCTGTTCCAAAGCCAAGGCACGAATGGTCTGACCCTGACATTGAACAAGTCAGGAAGGATAAAAAGGCCATGAACATTTTGTTCAGTGGAGTCGATGCAGACATGTTTGATCATATTATCAACTGCAAAACTGCCAAGAAAGTTTGGGACACAATACAAATAATTTGTGATGGCACTGAGCAAGTAAGAGAAAATAAAATGCAGCTCCTGATTCAGCATTATGAGCATTTTCACAATGAAGAAAGTGAGTCACACACTGACATTTTTAGTAGATTCCAAAAACTACTAAATGTTCTTAAGTTGCATGGAAGAGTCTATCAGACTAAAGACTCCAATCTGAAATTTCTCAGATCTCTTCCAAAGGAATGGAAACCAATGACAGTCTCATTGAGAAACTCACAAGATTATAAGGAGTTTACTTTGGAGAGACTGTATGGCATTCTGAAGACCTATGAGCTTGAGATAGAGCAGGATGAAAGAATGGAGAGAGGAAAGAAGAAAGGAGGATCCATTGCACTAGTTACTGATCTGGAAAAGGAGAAGGAAGTGAAGATGGAAGCTGTAGAATTAACTTCAAATGTTTGTGAGAATAAGGGTAAGGGGCTAGCTGAAAGTGAAGATTCATTGAGCCAAGATGACATAGAGGACATTGATGAGCACCTAGCATTTCTTTCAAGATTTTCCAAGCTCAAGTTCAAGAAGAACTTTGGAGCAGCCAAGCTAAATAGAAACATGGTGGATAAGTCAAAATTCAAATGTTTCAAATGTGGCTTGGCAGGGCATTTTGCAAATGAGTATAGAAAGTCAGATTCCATTAAGAAAAGGTTTGAGCCTGTGGATTATAATCAAAAATACTTTGATCTACTCAAACAAAAGAAAGGGCTTTCATTACACAAGAGAATGACTGGGCAGCTGATGGTTTGGATGAAGATGAAGATGTCAGCTATGTCAATATAGCCCTAATGGCCAAGTCTGATGAAACAGAGACAAGTTCCTCAAGCAATCAGGTAATCACTACAAACCTTGCACATTTATCTAAAGCTTAGTGTAATGATGCAATAAATGACATGTCTACAGAATTGTATCATTTGCGTGTTACACTTAAGTCTCTCACTAAAGAAAATGTTAAAATCAAAGAAAATAACTTGTTTTTAAGTGAGAGGAATAATGTGCTTGAGTCTCAGTTTGTTGAGTTTGAGAAACTAAAAATTGAGTGTAAGATTGCCAAGGAGGAATTAACTGAGTCCTTGAAAAAGGAAGAAATTTTGAAGAAGCAGCTCGAGCGTGAACAAGAGGTGATTAAAGCATGGAAAACATCCAGGGATGTTCATGCTCAAATCACCAAAGTTCAAGAAATTGAGTCTTTTTGTGATGAAGCCTGGAAAAAGAATAAAGAGAAACCAGAACCTATTTTGGTAGATGGGTTGCTGACAGATGTAGACTCGACGGATGGTGAGGACTATCCGTCGGATAACAAAAGGTGTTATACGTCGAATGATAAAAATCCCCATCCGTCGGCTGTAAGCAAACCCATTATCAAAGCCAAATTAATCAAGCTAAATGATAAGTATGGGTCTGTTTCCAAAAACTTTGTTTCAGGAGAGTCAAGTCAAGCTAAGAAAGGGAAAAAGGCTAATGTTGGTCACATGACTATCAAACAGTTAAGTGACAGACTTGAGAAAATAGAGGTAAAAACAGATACTAAAAAGAAAAACAATAGGAATGGTAAAGTAGAGATTAGCAAACACAATAACTACACACCTGATAAATATGCCCCTAGAAAATTCTGTGTCAAGTGTGGTAGTGTAAATCATTTGTCTGTTAATTGCAAATCTGCCATGCCTACTCCCATATCTGTTCAGCCTCAATTTCTTAACATGAATGCCATGCCTCCCATGCCTATTAATGTTATGCCTACACAGAACATGAATGCACAGTTTGCTAATATGCCATTTGCACCTAATCCATATTATGCTGCATACAATATGCCTCAAATGCCATTTAGCATGCCTTACTGGAATAACATGTTTGCACCAAGCATGTCATTTCCTGTTAGCCATAATATGCATGATAATTATGTTGCATTAAATGCTTTCAAAGGCCCAACCCAAATGACTAAGGAAGAATCTGAAATTCCTAAGTCAAATGAGTTAAGACCTAAGAAACAGAAGAAGAAAGCTAACAAGGCAGGACCCAAGGAAATTTGGGTACCAAAATCAACTTGATTTGATTTTGATGTGTGCAGGGAAACAGAAAGAATCTTTGGTACTTGGATAGTGGCTGTTCAAGACACATGACTGGTGATTCTACCCTGCTCACAGAGTTTAAGGAGAGAACTGGCCCAAGTATTACTTTTGGAGATGACAGCAAAGGTTATACTGTGGGATATGGCTTGATTTCAAAGGACAATGTCATCATTGAAGAGGTTACCTTAGTGGATGGTCTCAAAAACAATATGTTGAGTATCAGCCAGCTTTGTGACAAAGGCAACTCAGTAACCTTCAACAAAGAAGTCTGTGTTGTGACTAACAATCAAAACAACAAAGTGGTTCTCACTGGTGTGAGAAGAGGAAATGTGTACCTAGCTGACTTCAACTCAACCAAAGCAGAAACTGTAACTTGTCTTCTCAGCAAAGCAAGTCAAGATGAAAGTTGGATATGGCACAAGAAGCTATCCCATTTAAACTTCAAGACCATGAATGAGCTGGTAAAGAAAGAACTAGTAAGAGGCATTCCTCTAGTGGAGTTTACAAAGGATGGACTGTGTGATGCCTGCCAAAAAGGGAAGCAGATCAAAGCATCATTCAGGAAGAAACTTGATTCAGCAATTGAAGAGCCTCTGCAACTGCTTCACATGGATTTATTTGGACCAGTCAATGTATTGTCCATCTCAAGGAAAAGATTTTGCCTAGTAATTGTAGATGATTTCTCAAAGTTCTCTTGGACATATTTTCTAAAGTCTAAAGATGAGGCTAGTGAAATCATCATCAATCACATAAGGCAAGTCAACAATCATCCTGATTTCAAAGTTAGAAGAATCAGAAGTGACAATGGAACTGAGTTCAAGAATTCTGTCATAAGAGCATTTTATGAAGAAAATGGGATTCTGCATGAGTTTTCAGCAGCAAGGACTCCACAACAGAATGGAGTAGTGGAAAGGAAGAACAGATCACTTATTGAAGCTGCAAGGACAATGCTTGAAGAATCTAAACTACCAACATATTTCTGGGTTGAAGCTGTAAATACTGCATGCTACACTCAGAACATTTCTCTGATTAATCAAGCAAGATGCATAACTCCCTATCAATTGTTCAAGAACAAGAAGCCAACTCTAAACTTTCTTCATGTCTTTGGCTGCAAATGCTATATCCTGAGAAATCAAACTGATCAAAATGGGAAGTTTGATGCTAAAGCAGATGAAGGAATTTTTGTTGGATATGCTGTTGGTAAAGCATATAGAGTCTACAATCTAAGAACCAACATTGTTGTGGAATCTATACATGTTGTGTTTGATGATAAAAAGATTGAAGGACTGAAAGATGGAGATTACCATGAGAGCCTCAAATTCGACAATGTTGAGATGGTCAGTGATGGAAGTGATCAAGAAATAGTGCTAAGGATAATGCAGACAAATCTACCACCAATGAAGCACAAAACTCAACATCCATCGAGTTACAAAATGCTTCATCCGTCGGTAGACAACCTGCCTCATTCGTCGGTACTCAAAATTCACCATCCGTCGGGTTATCAAAAGGAGCAGGAAGTCAAGGCAGATCACCCATAGAAAGTAACCCTTTCTCAAATCAAAGATCCACAAACTCAGGGGGAGTTTCTAGCAATCAAAACTCAATCACACATCAAGACAAAATTGAGGTCTCTTCATCTAGAGCTAATCTACCTCAACCAAGGAAATGGACAAAAGATCACCCATTTGAACTGATTATTGGTGATGTTTCCTCTAGAGTTCAAACAAGAAGAGCAACTCAGGAAGAATGTCTATACAGCAGCTTTCTGTCAAAGGAAGAACCAAAGAAGGTAGAAGAAGCATTGTTAGATCCTGATTGGATTTTAGCTATGCAGGAGGAGCTAAACCAATTTGAAAGGAATAAAGTTTGGAAGCTGGTACCCAAGCGTAAAGGAAAGAATCCAATAGACACCAAATGGGTATTCAGAAACAAGATGGATGAAAATGTCATGGTAGTAAGGAACAAAGCCAGATTGGTTGCTAAAGGCTATTGCCAGCAAGAAGGAATAGATTTTGATGAAATATTTGCTCCTGTTGCAAGACTTGAAGCCATCAGAATCTTCTTAGCCTATGCAGCCCATGCAAATTTCAAGGTCTATCAAATGGATGTCAAAAGTGCCTTTCTGAATGGAGATTTGGAGGAAAAAGTGTATGTTAGTCAACCTCTTGGCTTTGAAGATCCAAATTTTCCAAAATATGTCTGTTATCTACTGAAAGCACTTTATGGACTGAAGCAAGCACCTAGAGCCTGGTATAACACTTTATCAAAGTTCCTTTTGGAAAATCACTTCACAAGAGGTACTGTAGATAAAACTTTATTTTTCAGAAATGTTAATGGCTCTAGCATACTTGTTCAAATCTATGTAGATGATATTATTTTTGGCTCTACAGATGAGAAACTTTGTAAAAAGTTTGCCAAACTGATGCAAAGTAAGTATGAAATGAGTATGATGGGAGAACTAACTTACTTTCTTGGTTTACAAGTTAAGCAAGTTAGTGATGGAATATTCATTAGTCAAACTAAATATATTTTTGATCTTTTAAAGAAGTTTGATCTAATGGATTGCACATCTGCAAAAACTCTCATGGCCACTACAACTAAGCTTGAACTAAACACTACTGAAAAGTCTGTGGATATTTCAAGCTATAGAGGCATGGTTGGCTCACTTCTGTACTTAACAGCTAGTAGGCCAGATATAATGTTTGCTACATGTTTATGTGCTAGATTTCAGGCTGATCCTAGAGAGTCTCACTTGATAGCTATTAAGAGAATTTTCAGATATCTCAAGGGAACACCAAAACTTGGCATTTGGTATCCTAGAGATTATGGTTTTGATCTAACTGGTTATTCAAATGCAGATTATGCAGGTTGCAGAATTGACATAAAAAGCACAACAGGAACTTGTCAATTTCTAGGAAATAAGCTTGTGTCCTAGTTCAGTAAAAAGAAAAATTCAGTTTCTACTTCTAGAGCTGAAGCTGAATATATTGCTGTTGGCAGTTGCTGTGCACAGATTTAATGGATGAAAAATCAATTGCTAGACTATGGTTTGCAAGTTGAGAGGATTCCTATTTTCTGTGATAACACAAGTTCAATTGCCATCACTGAAAATCCAGTGCAACATTCAAGGACAAAGCACATAGACATCAAGTACCATTTCATAAGGGAACATGTAATGAATGGTACTGTAGAGTTACATTTTGTTCCAAATGAGAAGCAACTTGCGGATATATTTACCAAGCCACTGAATGAATCCACCTTTTCTAGGTTGGTAAGTGAGTTAGGTATGCTTAATTACTCTTGAATCTATCTGAGTTATTTTGCAAGTTGACATGTAGCCAGAAATTTAACTGTTTTTTTGTCATGAGTGAAATTTTGGCTAAGTCAAAATTTGCATCTCGACGGATGACCATTATCCATCGAGTTGAGTCATCCGTCGATATACTATGTGCAAATAAAAATCAATTACTTTTCTGGAATCTTTTAAAGCTCGACGGATAACAGTTTATCCTCATCCGTCGAAGTGTCTAAATCTTAACCGTTAGTTTCCTGAACATTATCCATCGAGTATACTTACAGTTTGTAAGCATTACACGACGGATAATGGGTGGAATTTTTACAGTTTATTTTTAAACGGCTAATTTAGGCAATTTCTATTGGGTAATTTACTTTTCTTTATTATTTTCATCCGTTGTTTTTGAGATAGTATAAAAGCTTATTTCATTCCAATTATTTTCTTTTATCATTCTCAAATTCAACTGCTTTTATTTTATTCTCTCTCAAGCAAATATCCTCTTTATCTTCAAGCTTTCATTATCTAACAATGGCACATGTAGTAAAGATCATGTCTCAGACTGGGTTCATTTATGAGAAGAAGAACTTCACTACTTTGGTCAATAAGGGTATTCAGCAATCAGAAGACTGTCACAGGATGATGGACTTCGTGAAGAACTGCAAGTTAAGTTATGCCATGCTTGAATCACACACAATTTATTGTGAAGTTGTTGAAGAGATGTGGACCACTGCAATCTAAAACTCTACTGACAAAACCATCATTCTAACTATCAAAGGTAATGAGTTCTGTATCAATAGTGATGTGATAAAAGCATATTTCAAAATTCCTGATGATAATGTAACTTCACCACACACTGACACTGATATTATCAATATGCTTAATTCCATGCATTATGCACTTCCTACTACTAAGCTAAGTGAGATTAGAAGATTAGGTCTTAGGAAGGAATGGAGTTTCATGTGTGATGTTGTGACTAAAGTTTTCTCTGGAAAAGTCATTAATTTTGATTCTGTGAACATTTCCATGCTTAACATGCTATACATGCTAGTTACACATAAATTTTACAATTTCAGTGACCTTGTCTTGTATGAGTTAGGTTTTAAACTAGGTGAGTTAGCCAAAAGAGGAAAGAATGTATATTATGCTAGATTTTTCATGATATTGGCTAACCATCTTTGTCAAGAGATTGTACTTGAGAACTCAAACAACAAATTAGCTTGTTGGATTCAAGAGAGAAGAATCATTGCAGATTTGAACAGAGCCAACCATCATAGGGATGTGCCAATGTTCTACTTTCCTGTAATGCAGACACCTCAGGTAAGTGAGGTAAGTTCATCCATACCCTCAACTATTCCAATCTCCTCAATTTCTTTAAGTTTAGGAGTAGTTATGGCAACTGTGACAATGACCAAACAGTTGCCTACCAAAGCTGCCAAATCAACTACAATTTCTAAATCCAAGTCAAAGAAAACCCCCTCTGGTATCTCTCAAAAGGTACCAGTTGAAAAATCTACCAAAGCCAAAGAGGGGAGTGTGAAGGAGGGTCAGTTAGGTGAGGAAAGGGGTGAACATCAAAGAAACCCCATGGATAAGGTTGGAGAGTTGAGTGAATCCCAGCCTAGCCACACTGTAGTTTCCCAACAAACTGCAGTGCTTAAAAAGGATAAAAGCTCACTTCTAGCTGCATCCTCCCAAAAGGATGTGGCTATTGAACAAAGCTCTCAGCCAAGAGCACAGGCCAAAAGGGTTAGGGACACAAGCTCACCCCAAAATTACACAAGAAAGAAGAAATCCAAAACAACTGGGGATGCACAGGGCACACACATAGTGCAAAATGGTGCTAAAGACACAGTCCCTGCACTTTCTCAAATTCAGATTGATGTGGCTCCAATAAATGTGGAGTCACAGCCAAAATCTCTTATAATAGAAGCCTCTGAAACACCATAATCACCAACAAACTCTCTGGAAGTGGATATGATAAACACTTCAATTCCTGATTCCCCTTCTTTAACTCTGTTGGGGAAGCCAAAATCTAGTGCAAGTGAGCATCATCTTTTAGATGATTTGTTGGCTCACTTGCCAATTCTTTCAGATACTATTGTGACATCTGTGCCTCAAATAACTTCAATCAACACAGAGTCAACAATAGTTTCTCTTCCCACCTCATTCATTTCTACTCTCTCGATGGATATTGCTCATCCGTCGAGTAGTGATTGTATCCCGACAGATAAGCTTAACAGCAGTTATCCGTCGGATAGCTTTACCACTCACCCGATGGATATCACTTATCCGTCGAGTGTCTCTGTACAACTTCAAACTTCAATTATTTCTAGTGCAGAAGACTTAGTGGTAATACAGTCACTCTTAGGACTGAGAGAGGAGAGTGCATTGAGTGAGAGGTTGGGTTGCTCCCAGGCAAAAGGAGAGGAAAAGAGTGAATCTCAGCAATCCATTTATTCAGGATTGGCAAAAGTGAGTGAGAGGAGTCCCACCTTAGTAGGTGAAGGTAAGGGTGTGAGGGTGGGGAGCCAGGGTGAGACCCTGATGCAACAAAAGAGAGATTATGAGAGAAAGGCAGGTACAGGAGAAATAAGGGTGGATCCAGCCATTGCTAGTGAGTCAATGATTGTGGATGATGCTGAAAAGGGAAGACGATTTCAGCAACATTACAAAGCTGAAATTGATAACATTTCCTTGGATGCTGACACTTTTACTCATCTTGTGTCAGCCTATCAATTGTTGGCTGCTCAGGGCAATGTGGAGGCAGAACAGGCCTTGAATCTAGTACACACCTCAGAATCTCTTCAAAGAGATAAAGCTGCTGTCAATAGGATGCCTTCTCAAGCTGGTGAGCCATCTGAAGAATTTGGAGTAAATTCTAATGATGATGACTCTGTTTCTTTGGATGGAAGCATGAACTTAGGGGGAGATGAAGGCCCAAGTTCTGTTTTAAATTTAACTGGATGGGCATGGACAAAGGAATTTACACCAGGACAATTTGATGTGTCTTTGGTCAAGCAAGTGGTAGCTATTTAAAAGGCCCTTCAGGAGACTTCAGATGCTGGTACCAAGGCTATTCTTCAAGCTCACCTAGACTCTCTACATCTCATGAAGATCCAGCACTTAAGACAGAATATGAGTGTGGATGAACTAAAAAGAGATATAGCTGACTTGAAGACATACAATTCTGAGAAGCTGGATTCAGTAATGTCATATGGTACCATGCAAGTTCTACTGCTAAGATTGAGGAGAGAATCAGACTCTGAAAAGAAGCTAGCCAAGCTGGAAAATAGAGTTCAAGTTATTGAGAATTCAGTGGCTATCCTTCTTCAAAATCAACAGACTCAGACAAATCTTCTCATGCAACTGGCTAAAGCACAAGGCTTAACTCCTCAACTTGATGATAATAAAAAGGGGGAGAAACTTCAAGTACAAATCAGCAAAGTAATTGTACCTTCAATTACAGTCTCCAAGCCAACAGTTGCAGATGGTATAGATTTAATTAATGCAGCAGCAGCAAATTTGAAAGTTGCTGAAAAAGGAAAGTTGAGTTTGATCAACTGGAATAAGATTGATGAGGAGATACGGAAAAAGTTTGAACTAGTCAAGGAGCCAGTTCAGTCAGCCATCCATCACTCTCATGTCAAGCCAATCAGTGTGAATGAGATGAGCATGAACTATCTGGAAAAAGGATAATCTTCCTGCATCAAGTCTACAAAAGCTGAAACAATTCTTAAACCAAGGGCAAATTATCCAAAATCATCTTGGAAGAACCCTATGGACACTGTGTATGAGACACCCAAGCCTGATGAAAAGAAGCTTCTGTCAAGATCTATTATCTTCTATAAAGATCCAGCTGATTCAGCTTCAAAAAGGAGAATTGCTAAGATATTCAGAAATGGAAAGGAAATTTGTGTGGTAGCTGGACATCCATAATTTTCTCAAGCAAAGAAAGAAGAAAAAGCCAGATTAAAGCAGGAAAAGAGGCAAGCTGCTCTAGATGCAAAAAAGTCTAAACAAAAGAAAGAACAGATTGCTATCTTGGCCAAGCTACAGGCTGTGAATTCTTCTCAACAAATTCCCTCTCAGCCATCTGAAGCTGCTGAATCAAAGAAGAAGATTGAAGAATAGAAGAAATCCCCAAGAAAGAAAGAATTGGCTAGAAGAACAAAAAGGAAACTGGATGTTGTTGACAAGGAATTGGAAGATCAATTTCCTCAAGAATCCACTCAACCTACAACTCAAGCATCAAAGCCCTCTGTGGTATTTGAAGACATAAGGGTGGTGGATCCCTACAGGAACATACATGGTGAACCTATTATGCCAAAGGATGAGCCAATAGAGTGGGATAAAATACCAATTCTTGACTTCAACTTACCAATCCTTAGCTAGCCAAAAAGGACAAAGTCAAGGGCAGTCAAGAAAGTGAAGTTGTCACCTCTCAAATCTAAGTCAGTAGTTAAAGCTCAACCCAAGGTCAACAGGGGAGACTACTTGTACTTGTGTGATATCAAAGAATTTTCAGATCTAAATCTTTATCTGGATGAACTAGATGAAGTTAGAGCAATTGATGCATACAGAAACCTACCTGAAAGGTTGGTGTTCAAGTATAAAGGAGGAAGGGAGATTCAGTGGCCACTTCACAGGATTCTTCAAGAAAGCCAAGTTGTGCTGATTAAAGTCTATTCATCCTTCAAGAAAAACTTTGGGTTCAATGTAACTGCAAGAAGACTAGTATTGAAGAAGATTGAAGAGCTGAGGAGTGTTAGAGCTAAAGATGCACTCCCAAAGACTCTAATCATCCCATACACAGGGAGAAGAGTGCATATAAGGCCCTACTGGCTGATGGAATTCATGGATGACAAGGGTGTAAGAAGATTCTTCAGATTAGAAGACCAATTGAGTATCTCTAGCAATGAGACTCTCTTGGAAATGCAAGAAAAGCTAGATCTCTCAGAATCTGATGAACTAGAATTCCACAGGCAGCTCCAGAATCAAATTGAAGAAAATAATACAAAGCTTGGAAGAAGATCCAGACCTTCAAGGAACTAGAAAAATCTGCTCAGGCTAGAGGAGCATCTTGAATTGACTGTGAGTCTAAACCTTGTTCATTTTAATTAATTGAAGCACTTTCAATTTATCTACTTATCTTTAAAGATATATGTTCAGGATATTTTGTTATCATCAAGTATCTCTTAATTTATGGCTACAATTCCAGTAGACATAAATTGGGGGAGATTGTTGGGCATATGTTGTGTACTTGATGATTTCATAAACAAAACATCTAAGTAGATTTTACTTAGTGAAATAATGTAGCACTCGACGGATAAGAATTATAGTCCCGACGGATAACTCATTATAGTCTCGACGGATGATTAACTTATTATCCATCGAGTGAGTAGCTTATGTAATAATAAGTTTGTAGCACAGTTATGTATGCACCTTTTTATAGAATCTGTAGTAGCATATAAGTCATGTTGACTTTAACTAGATATGCTGAATAGGTTGATTAATTGTACATAAATGATATCTTGTAATTCTGCATAAGTGAAACAGAGTCAAGTGCCAAAATAGCTACCGACGGATGATTAACAAAGCCATCGACGGATGATCAAATGACTATCAACGGATGTTTAAAATAGCAGTCGACGGATGATCAATTAAATCATCAACGGATGTTCTAAAAAATCGACGGATAATCATATGAAGAATTCAAACAGCAGTTGAACAGTGAAAGCTGACACAGAGTCGTTGAGATGTATACAAACACACTGTGGAAGCCCATTAACTGGGTAATAGAGGACGAAAAGCAGCAAAGATTAAGACTATTAGATTTTATATTTGTTCATTCTTTTTGACTTTGTAATCTTGGTATTATATAAACCAAGAGAGTAGCAAATAGAAAAATAACTGAAATAGCTGAGAAACACAAAAACAGAGAAATCTTAGTAAGCAAAATCTTTAGCATTTCCTGTATTCTCAGTAGTTCCATTTGTAAGCAGCTGTGAGCATTTCTGCACACAGAGTCCTCTCGATATATTATATATATCTCTGGTGGAATTGTTTAAATCCACCAGAAATTTTTAAAGACTCTTGTTTTTAATTACTTATGTTTTGATTCAATTAAGTTTACATTCCGCATTGTGCTAATCAAAACAAATATATCTATAATCGAGTTGAACATTTTTATTTCAAGAAAAAGGTTCAAGAATTCCATTCAACCCCCCTTCTGTAATTCTTGCTACATTGTTAAGGGACTAACAGTAACTGTTTTGTTCTTAAACCTCAGGTTGAGCGTAGTAAATTATCTGCTAAGTCTGCTTTATGTGTGTTTTTTGGCTACGGTGTTACCCATAAAGGATATCGTTGTTTTGACCCGGTCAGTGAAAAATTGTATGTTTCTCGATATGTTTGCTAGTTTGCATCATATGACACAAGAGTTTATTCGTATTGATCCTTTTGACATAAATATTGAGGATGCTTCAATCACAAATTTTAATACTTCAGTTCCGGAGGCATCTACATCTCAAACTCCCACATCTTCACCGACTTCTACATCTACATCTCAGACTCTGACGTCTTCACCTGCTTCTAAAACTAGTCAATCATCACCAGAGATTTTAGATTCTCCTCCCACTCAATCGTCTACCAAAAGTTCTACTCCTTCGCCAATTTGGCAGTATACTCGCATACGTAAGTCCACCCAACTGCCTGATTTTCCTTATTCATCTTATTCCCCGTATTTTACTTCATTCGTTACTTCAGTTCACCATTTGTCTGAGCCTGGATCATATAGAGACGCTGTTCATGATCCTCTATGACCAAATGATATAGCCGAGAACTTACTGCTTTACATCAAACTCATACATGGGATTTAGTCCCATTGCCTCCAGGAAAACATACAATTGGTTGTCGTTGGGTATATAAAATTAAGACAAAAGCTGATGGATCCGTTGAGCATTATAAGGCTCGACTTGTTACTAAAGGTTACTATCAAAAGTATGGCTTGGACTATAAAGTGACTTTTGCGCCTGTTGCAAAGATGACGACTGTTCGTACTTTAATTGTAGTGGCTTTTGTTCGAAAGTGGAAAATATTTCATATGGATGTTAAGAATGCATTCTTATATGGTGATCTTTACAAGGAAGTTTACATGACACCTCCTCCTGGTCTTCCGTATCAACCAGGTTATATCTGCAGACTTCATAAATCTATTTATGGTCTTCGTCAATCATCTCGTTGTTGGTTTGAGAAGTTTTCTACTGTACTTTATTCACTTGGTTTTCGTCCTACTAATCATGATTCTACTCTTTTTGTATGATCTACGAGTGCTGGTCATATCTTATTGTCTTTATAGGTTGATGATATATTTATTACTGGTGACGATTATGGGTATTGAGTCGCTGAAACGTGAGTTGGCTCGTTGTTTTGCTATGAAAGATTTGGGTTTGCCTGTTACTTTTTGGGAATTGAAGTTGCTAGCTCACCAAAGGAATATCTTTTATGTCAATCTAAGTATATTGCTGATTTGCTTGACCGTGCATGTCTTACTGATAACAAGACTGTGGAAACTCCTTTAGAGATGAATGCTAGATATTCTCCATTTGATGGTCTTCCCTTAGAGGATCCTACTTTATATCGTACAATTGTTGGTAGTCTTATATATCTCACCGTTACTCATCCGGATATTGCACATGTTGTTCATATAGTTAGTCAATTTGTCACTTTTCCTACTACCGTACATTAGGTTATAGTTCTTCGTATTCTCAGGTATCTTCGTGGGACTCAGTTTCAGAGTCTTTTATTTCCTTCTAACTCATCTTTAGAGTTGCGTGCTTATTGTGATGCTGATTAGGCTGGTGACCCCGAGGATCGTAAATCCACAACTGGTATTTATATTTTTCTTGGTGATTCTCTTATTTCATGGAAGATTAAGAAATAAGATGTTATTTCAAGATCATCTTCAGAAGCTGAGTATCATGACATGGCTTCCACTACTTGTGAGATTGTTTGGTTACGTCGCTTATTTGCAGATTTGGGTGTTAGCCTTCCTAGTTCCAGCCCATTATATTGTGATAATAAGAGTGCAATTCATATTGCACGTAATTCGGTATTTCAGGAGCGTACTAAATATATTGATATTGATTATCATCTTACTCGCCATTATCAGCTGAGAGGCACTATCTCATTGCCTTTTGTTCCTTCTTCGCTTCAGATTGCTGATATTTTTACAAAGGCCCACTCTATTTCGCGATTTCGTTTTGTGGCACCCCAAAACCCGGGGTCAGGAGTCTCGGAAGCCACGCCATCTAAACTCACACAACTCACATTACATTATGTAAATACTCACGCTTCACGACCCCACACTTATCACACACACTTACAGGTTATTGTCTTGGAAACGAACCATCATCACTAGAGTAATTTTTATTACAACCCAAATATAATTAGTCTTACCGGGGAGTGAACTTTAGGTAAGGTTAGTGCGCCGGCCAAATATACGTTTCTTGTTTCTTATCTTACATAAACCATACTTATAAATAAGCCGAACTATAAATAACTGAAAACTAATCCAGCTTATTCTGACTACCTGAGGTACAGCACCAAACAATCTACGGAACAGCTGGCCATTTCCTACCCGTTTCCTGGCTGTGGTTCTCATGGCAGGCATCTTGATTCACTGTTGTGTTGTGTCAATTTAAGAAAACAAGTGTGAGCTATAATGCTCAGCATAATAATGTACAGTATGGAAATGACTGTATGATAGCATCATATATTATATATATATATTATTCAAAAATAGTTTTCCTTGGTGTCACACACCTTCTTACGAAAACAATTCTTTTAGGGGTTTTTATAACCTGCGAATACCTTAATAGTAATCCCAGCACCTAGGCTTGGGTTATGGTATTGCATCTCAATTCCAATTGGAAGAGTTTGGACATTCACTGGAGCCCCCGCATACGATGATCAGTCGTACTACGGAAATGGTAACCTTTTCTACTAGTAGAAGGACGAAACCGTCATCTCTCGGGTATCACCCTTGCCGCATTCGGGCTACGTGTCCCATTTTCGGGTATACACATACTTCATAAGTTCCTGAGTACACTGAGTACCTTCACCTGCGGTATCTTTGGTAGTCCATCTAGCACACATAGTACCAGAGTCTACCCCTCCCTTGTCATTTAAAAGAATTCTATCAATTTCGAGAACTCAAACAACATCGAAGTTCCCCAAGCGTTTTGCTTGTTGATAGAAATAGCTTATCTCTCTAAGATATAAGTATATATATATGTATATACGTACTTTCGAAAATTTCGGAGGAAGTACTAAGGATGTGAGTTGACCGTTGTCAACAGATAATTAATAAGGGGGAAAAAGTTTCTTCTTGGAACTATATTCAAAATATTAATAAGTCGGGATGATATTCACCGACGATCTGAAATTATTCGAATGATACTTCTAAATCAGAAAGTATGTTTTATATTAGGATCTATGATTTTTAAATCAATAATAATCCTTTATAAGTAATAATTAATTAAATAATAGTCTATAATTATTTAAAAGATAATTTATATTAATCATACCTCGATTGAGTTTACCTCTAAAAGATTTATTTAAAATAATATTCCTCAACTAGTTTTTGTCTACATAATTAATAATCTATAATAGTTAATCGGGTTTGAATAAATAAACATTGAAGTATACTACTCCTATAGTAAAGGAATATGTATATAAAATTTATTATCCGAACAATAAAATATAGTTGAGGGAATATGATCGTTGGCAAATCGTTTTAATAAAAGTTCGAGGTGTTTTTAATGTTTCGTAAATGGACGATGAGTCCCTTTAGAACGTACTATTATGGACTTATACCCGTCCTATAATATCTCCGAAATGATTCCCGGGTTTTATCTTAAATTCCGACCGACCCTCGGTCTTATATAATATGTCACGCTTAAAGCGAAATAACATTTCACGATATATACTTATCGTACAACATCGCTACATAATGCGAAAATTCAATAACTACGTATCATGGCAAACATGGTAATTAAGCGATGATAGTAAAACAATCCTTTTCACAACACAACAGTAAAAATGGAGTTGGGTTTGTAAACTTGCCTGGGTATCCCGAGGTGGAGGATGCTCTAGGTTCCGCTCGGAAATCTATAACCATAAACACATTTCATTTCGTTAGGTTCCGTTCTAATTTACGGTAACTCGCACTCATGCGCTACTCATTATACACCCTCTCAACTCATACTACCCTTAACATTTCTTTTAAGTCATATTCACATTATGGTCACTTCATTTTCCTAAGTATCTTGAGTTCATTCTCAATATCGTCGTCGGCTCCGCTTAAGGATTTTCTCGTTTTCTATTCGCGCGGTCTCGGCTCCGACATTTTTATAAAATTGAGAAATCATTATTTTTATTTGAAAATTTTATGACAGTTAGAAAACTTAATATTTTACTCTCTGTAAAAATTTCATGATTTACGAACACTTTTAAGTCTACCTTTATATTTTCAAAGTTCGTAATTTGTAGCAGTTTTTGTCGCGTAAATCACTTTTACTAAAACGACCATAACTTTTGATCCGTAAATTGGAATCAAGCGATTTAAGTGCCTAAACGATACTTATAACATTTTCTATCCTAAACAAAGGTTATTTTTCAAGAATATACAGTTTACAACTTCGGAACTTTCTGCAGAAACTTAAAGTTACGGTTTGTTGGTTTTAACGAAGTTAAGTTTACGATCGGGGTTTCGTTTATGCCATAACTATCAACACAACCACCAATAATCATCATATCATTATCAACACACAAAATTCTCTCAAGAACATCATGTTCTTGAGGCAACAACAACCAACCTTAAATCTACTTAACTTAATCATCAAGATTTCATCAATAACACTTAGTAAGCTAGGTTTACTACCACATACTAAATGGATCTTAAAAATGAACCTTAAATAAAGTTGGGCCAAAGATTTTTACCTTTCTTGAAATATTGAGATGTGTTCTTGAGGATGGTGGAGGCTTGGAAGTGCTTGGTATGATTTTTAGAACCTAAAACCACCATTGAAATCGAGAAACCAAAGAGAGGTTACTATTGACACTATTCACTAGTGAGTTTCTTGAATTTATTCCACCCATCAAACCTTGATAAAAAGAGATGAAAGATTTTTCTTCCCTTAGTTTAGTTTCTAGGAGGCTTGGGAATTAATTGGGTGATTTTACAAGAGCTTGAACTTGGAGTTTGGAAAATCAATTCCTCCTTTTCTTTAATAGGGCTGAATGGAAGAAAAATGGGGATGGGGGGGTATTTATACTACTTGGTTGCTTCTCTTGGATGCTTGGATAGGTTGCTTCTTGGAAGGTGACTTGATATCTTTTCAACTTGATTTTATTCTTCCTAGGATAGCATTCTAGGTTTATTCCTCGTTGCCAAATCCATGGACATATCTTTGTAGCTTGCTAGCATACAAGCTAAACTACAAGGTTGCTTCTTAGCACACTATTTGCTAGCTAGCTTGGTCATCCTATGGTTAGCTCACTATTTGATGAAGTAATCATGGTTACTTCCTTACCATGGTTTAGTTAGTGCGTTACGTTTAATTAATCGTTTACGCGTTCGCTCGGTTACTTAACGTTCTCCATAATACTAACTCGTAAATGGTTCGCAACGTAATTCCTTTCGTATTTGTTCCTTATATTTTTATTTATCCTACTAGAATATAAATCCGTAGGATTTTAATCTCGTAATTATATTGTGATTCCCGTAATCCTCAATAAGTCGTAATACAGTCGTTTTTCAAAGTTCGTTTTTTTCGAAAACTAATAGCGTTTACATACACTCATTTGGTACGTATAGTCGTAATATCAATTCCGAAACTCATTTTCTCATGCACTACATAGTGTGGGCTCAAAAGTTTTTCCCGTCTGTCAGGGTTACTATTTCTTAAACGCTTTACAAGGTCTCAAAAATTCGAGTTATTACACGTTTCTTGCACTACGCCATAGATGGCTTTAACCAACACCCAAAATGTGTTGATATAGACCCTTAAAAATGTTGCTATAGGCGAAAATGGGTCTATTGCAACACTTTTTCGGTGTTGGGTCTAAGGCTGTCACTACAGGTATCTAATCTTACACCAGTGTCAATCTATAGCAATACAGCAAAATATGTTGCTATAGATATCAATTGCAACAGAAATTTCAGAGTATAGCAACACAGAAATGGTGTTGCAATAGGTATACTAACTAATAAAAAATGGGCCCCGCATGGGCATGACACGTGGCAGGACACGTGGTTGGGTCCCACTTGTGGGACCCATACGTGGGGCCCACATGTGGGGCCCTTTATCATCTATGGAAACACACCAATTACAACACCTTTAATGTTACAAAAAAGAAATTTATGTGCATAATTTAGCACCCTATTGCAACATACTAATAGGCTATTGCAACACCTGAACTGTAAAAAATTGAAATATACTTTTCAAATACTTAATTTCCCATAAATTCAACAACATTTGCAACCAATTCAATTCATCCAACCAGTCTTAACTACACATCCAACCATTACATTCTGTCCAACCAACAATTACAATCCATCACACCAAAATATAATTTAAGAAATATAAGTACTCTTGCTAAGAACTAAACGTGCAAGATAACCTGAAGACCCTGACATACTGGCTACCGTCGGTAATGCTTAAAGTACAATGTTGCAACTTGCAACACTCCATTTGCACAACCTGCTACATGTATTATTTTAATAAAAAAAACACCTTCTCTACAAGACATGCATTCTCAATGGTGACCACATTTATATTGTGAAAGATGCCAGCTGTCAGCATATCCTCTTGGGTTGTCCAGTAGCTCAAACAGGCAAGTACATTTCGGTGCGGTCGTGCCAATTTCCATGTTTCAGCATCAGTAAATGCCTGTCATTAGAAATTAAATTCAGAAATAGTTCATATAAAAGAATGTAAACACTATATTTGCTACAATGCAATGTATCCCCTTCACTACAAACCACATGATTTATAAGAACTGTAGACCTGGTATATCAAAGCCTCTTCTAACACTTATTTGTATTCAAAATTTCTAATTTTCTTTTACAAATTGCTTCACTGCTTGGGCATTCATACTAGACTCATCCTGATAATTACAACATAACCAAACTAAGAGAACAAATACTACACAACGGTCAGCATGCAATAGAAAGAAATTCAGAAGACCTTACTAGAAGCTAAAGATAATATAAGCAAACCACAAAAAGGGCTAGTAATCCAAACCAGACATAGAATTTAGGATAATTAAATGGTGTACGTCTGGAGAGAATATAATCTACAAAATCAAGACTTCCAAGCTAAAATTTGTTTTAAAAAAGAACACTACCTGAACTCTATATAATATCATAACCAAGGCATAAAAAATCCATTAAACAAACTATAGTCCAGAAGGCTTTTTACCTCTTGTTCAAACTCTAAATGTCCTTGTTCAAACAACCGCAATAATTGACCAACTTGGTTAACAGAAAATTATATAATTTTGCTGAAAGACAATAGGTGTCTGACACAGAACCAATTATGATAATATTATTAGTCGTCGTTGAGGGAGGATCATCAGTTCAACAATTATATGGAAGAAATCTTTCTTTTTTGAAGAGCAGATCAGCCAACAAAAATCACTATAGATAAACTCAATAAGGATTAGCTGCTAAACTCAATTATAGTCATTTCATGTTTTAAATGACTGGTAGTATATAAACATCAACTATTATCATCTGTTTATACTCCTTATCTGCTTGAACTATCTCAAGTTCGGTTGCCTTATATAATCCTAAACCACTGTTGATTGTTAAAATATAACATTTCTGAAATTATTTGAATGACATTTGTACTCTAGTTTTCTATACATACTTAATTTCCCCTTTACGCATGCCCTAGAATTGAAAACCTACCTGGAGCCTGAGTTCCAGAGTCATAACCTTGCATTGCTGCATTATGAGGTTCATTAAAGGTGATCCAATACTTCACTCTATCTCCGAAGGCCTTGAAATAGGTAAAAGCATAATGCTCAAAATATTTTTTACAAGAGAAATGATCAATCTCCTCTCCGTCTAATTGAACAGCATTCGTATTTTCCTTAAGGAACGCAAAACTGGCAACACCAGGTCTCTGAGCATCGGCCTCATCTTATATTTCCTTTTGCTGAATTAAAGCCTCTTTTAATATCTCCGAGCTCATTTTCGATGCAATAAGTTGTACACACAGTTAATTAACAAATAAACAACCATAACCATTCTATAAGCAAAAAAAAAATGTACCTATTATATCGAGAAAAAACGAAGAAAATCCTCAGGACCGTAACAAAGACAATGCAATTTTAACCTGTCATATTTATGTATCTATTATAACAGGAGACCGTAACAATATTTAAAATGAAAGTGCTAAACTGCAATCATCTTTTTTATGGAAGTAAATTTACCTTCCTCATCTAGCATAGTACCAGCAACATTAGTGTCACCATCTAATGACTTCAACTGAAAATCTTCCTCAGAAAATGAAAATGGTAAAGGTGATAAACTTTACCATTTTAAAGGCAAGCACCATAATTGAATGCTGCTCTTACCTTCGAAGCTGAATAATCCTCTTCTACTTAGAATCTCGTAGTCTTCTTTAATATGTAAACTGTTTAGGTTTGAAACTAATAACAATTGCATCAACTTTAACTAAAAAGTTTCTGATTCTGTTTCATAATTATAACCAGGTAGCAATATCGACAGGACTGTTCCTTTTACAAAACAGGGTTGTGGTAGGTGTTACGGATTAAGTAATTGTACAACCTGTTCTACCCCTTATAGGTATTTGATAGTTAGAATAAGCTATTGACAACTCTATTTCAACTTCAGTCCAGTGAACAACGAGGAGCTTCAAATGGGATTTCCATATCATTCATGTCCTTTTTCAAAGCACTTGGCCCAGCTAGTGGAGGGGCTATGTAAGTTTTCTTTTAAGATACATTGAAACGGTTAACACTGTTAGGGTTTATACTCAAATATTCATTTGAAGTATATACTTTAATTATAAAATATTTGAGAATTTTGAATGCATATTTTCACATAGTCTGTATATTATATATTGTAGACAATCTAGTATCAAATGGGATAGCAGAAGATTAGATTGTCAAACTTCTTATATAATATAATAAAGGTTCATAGTCTAAGTGGTATTGGACAAACCACTGGAACGACTGAAGTATTATTTTGAAATAGTTTATCTTGACTATTGAATAATACTTGTATACTTTGTGTATATTGAACGGGATTAAAATAGTGGAATAATTGTTTCTTTTATTCTGACAATAAAGAAGAACTAAGATTCTACGATATTATTATTGCTTAGGTTCTTAATCTGAATGTAGTAATTGACACTTGTATTTAATGCACATGCCTTGATTCATACATTAAGTAATTTATTTTAAATTACGAATTTATGTATTGGGCAATGATATTATATACAGAGTGGGATATTAACTATAAAAGGAAACCGTGTCCGAAAAATATATTCGGGTGATGTCCTCTTGAAAGCTCATAAAGATCATTATGCTTTAGTCCTGCATGCAGATTTGTTCTTGCATAATTATAAGGTTGAGTGGATGATCAAGGATAAAAGATATTGATTAAATTAATTATCAGAAATTAATTTAATTAATGGACATGCGATATCTTAAATATGGGGAATTTATAAGCAATTAATATGGGAGCCGAATTAAATAATTAATTTACGGAATTAGGAAAGGTAGTGCAAATATTAATTATTTAGTGGATTGAATTAATATTTAATGACATTGGGCTTGGCCCGGAATGTCATTAGAAGGCCTGACCTAATGGTCCATGATCCCTATTGTAGCCTATAAATATTCTCATTCTCCCAAAGCTAGGGAAAACACACAAAAAACGAAATCACATCCTGGGGTTTGAGAGAGGCGGCCGTTTTTCTCAAGGAGCCAGCTAGGGTTTTGGAATTTCGGAGCTTTGAGAGAGGTACACCTTAGGAGATCGAAGCCCACACTTCGTCCAGGGAGAATCAGTGAATACAGTAGAAGACATGGATTTGAATCGCTTGCGCCGTAGCCATTAAGGTTAATGTTCTATTCGTACTCTTTTAATTAATATCATAAAACTCTAGGCCAAGATTCGATAGATCAAACAATTGGTATCAAGAGCCTGGTTCTAGGTTCTACGTTTTATGATATGTTGTCCATGTCATGATTATATATGCATGTATATAGTGGTATGCTTGTATTTATTCTGTGATGCAGGTTATTATTCACTATTATGGCCATGTTTTAATTATGTGTTTGGATCCCACGTGATTTAATCGTGGTTATTTTGTTATGATTGGATTTCACGTGGTTTATCGTGGTTTTGTTGTAAATCACAAGGGTTGATCGTGAAAGTTTTATTTTCTCCTATTCTGATCTTATAATCTTGTAAATCAATTTGTAATTATTTTAGATTATGATCTGATGTAATAGAATAGGCTGGTTCATCTGCATTATTTTGTATGTAATTGTTTGATCAACGGAGCTGCAAGAAACAGAGATTTTCTGCTGCTGCATTCTGTTTTCGGGGTGCTTCGCTATTTTGGCTGCAGATTTTGCATACGATATCCAATCTGGGCGTACGATACCTTTTCAGAAACGGTAGAACGAGACGATCAGGGATCAAAGGGTCTAAATACCATTGACCCATTATTTCAAGGCGTTTTGAGGCTGTTTAGGCCTCCAACCGGGCTCTCGAAGATTTCCAGAATTTTTCGAAGGATGAATTTGAAGCTATTTTTCAGGGGCCATAATAGTAGATGTTTTTTATTATGTTTTACATAATTTCTGTTTCTCTTGATTATTGCTACTATGTGTTTCTTGTCTGTGTTGTTATGCCATGCGATACTAACTCTTAGCATGCTAGAATGACATGGACATAGGGATGTTTTTATTAATGCTTTAATCATGATAGTATGTTGCTATGTTATGTGTTCTTTGTGTTGTTATAATACATGTGGACTTCGAAGAAATAACATAGGACGATGCATCTAAATTAAAATCCTCAAAGTAAATACTAAGTGGAGAGGGAATTAATATGAAATTAAATCCCATGGTCTCCATTATTGTTTGTATGTAATTTAACATAAAGACGAATATAAATTATATATACGTCACCCATCGTGGCATGTAATTTATGGTGTCTAGAATGTTATAGAAATTACTAGAACAAACTTCTTAAATAATAAGTTTTAAAAAAAGGAATAAATACGAATTTTCTTTATTTCTGATATGGGGCGATTTTGTCAAAAGCGGGTTCATCGAACTTGTAAAGCTGTGGGTATTAAGTGAGACCGATGTGACTCTTCCACTACCTGGAAATCAAACCATTGATGAATATTGAATTGAAGTATTATATTCAAGGAAAAATTACGAATATTGGAAGGTATACACGCCACCCATCGTGGCGTACCAAGTTCCATAGATTTCGAATAATTTAATATTTGATGATGGTATACACTTAGCTATGAAAAATAATATAGACCACCCCAACGTGGCATATTGTTTAGTTATAGGACCGAAGTAACATTTAAACAAATTTAGGTGGTATACATGTCACACATCGTGGCGTACCAGAAACTTATGGTGTTTAGATGTTAGTGCATTTAATTTTAATAATTGTTAGAGGAATCAATAGGTCTTAATATTTAATGCACCCTTATTTATGTGTAATGTGATGTTTTTTTTATGCATGATTCTCAGGATAAAATGGGCTTTAATCCACTATTCACCATACTTAAGGATAATAAACTTACCGAACCTAACTATATTGAATGGAAACGAAATTTGGACATTGTGTTGACTACTGAGGAGTACAAGTTTTGCACTTATGAACCCAAGCCTAATCAGCCTGTTGTTGTTGCTCATGAAGATGAGAAAGAGTATTATAAGCAGTGGATTAAGGCTGATGAGATGTCGCGATGTTACATTCAGGCAGCAATGTCGGGTGTTTTGCAGCATCAGCATCAGTCTATGGCCACTGCTTCGGATATGCTCTTTAATCTCAAGGAACTTTTTGGAGATCAGAATAGGGCTGCTAGGCAAGTAGCCATGAAGGCTTTAATGAACACTCAGATGGATGAAGGAACACCTGTAAGGGATCATGTTCTCAAGATGATGTCACATCTGAATGAGATAGAGATCCTTGGTGTTGAACTTGACGGGGAAACCCAGGTTGACATTATCCTTATGAGCTTGTCCAAGAGTTTTGAGCAGTTCTGCTTGAATTACAACATGAACAAGAGGCAGATAGTCTCGCGGAACTGCTGACAGAACTTCAGACAGCTGAAGGATTATTTCAACAGAGTGTTCAAGTGAATGTGGCTGAGGAAGGTTCTTCCTCTAAGCCAAAAGGTATTAAGAAGAAGAAAAAGGCTCAGACACAGAAAGCTGTGAAGGCAGTGGGAGTTCAAGGTGGTGTGAAAAAGACTAAGGGAAAGTGCTTCAGGTGCAAACAGTCAGGTCACTGGAAACAGGATTGTCCTCTTCCTAAGAAGACAAACAATACTGGTATGTCTCTTTCTCTATTTATAGAAACATTTATAGCGGCTATATCTACGAGCACTTGGTGGGTAGATACAGGAGCCACTGATCATGTTTGTAATTCTATGCAGGGGTTCCAGCTATCCCGAATGCCTAGAGATGGTGAGATATACGTGTTCATGGGAGATGCTACGAAAGTAGCAGTAGTTGCAGTAGGAGTTATTCATTTATCTTTTGGTTCTAATAGGATTTTGGTTTTAAACAATTGTCTTTATGTACCTTCTTTTAGACGAAATTTAATTTCGGTTTCTAAACTTGCTTTGGATGGTTATAATATTTGTTTGGATCGTAATGTTTCTATTATGATGAATAAACGAATTATATGTTCTGGTACATTACAAGATAATTTGAATATAATTAATCCTAGTCAACCTGCACTGCAAATGCAATATAGGGAATTGAACAACACATCTTTTAACTCTACTAAAAGAAAGGAACCTTCTAGTTTGAACCAAACATATCTTTGGCACTTGAGATTAGGTCATATTAACTTGAGAAGGATTCAAAGACTGGTAGTAGACGGGCCTTTAAGCTCATTGGCAGTGGAGCCATTTCCAGTTTGTGAATCCTGCTTGGAAGGTAAAATGACTAATAGGCCTTTCAAGGCAAAGGGGAATAGAGCCAAACAAGTGTTAGAATTGGTTCACTCTGATTTATGTGGACCCATGAATATCCAAGCAAGAGGTGGTTATGAGTATTTTGTCACTTTCATTGATGATTATTCTAGATATGGGTACGTTTATTTGTTGCGCCATAAGTCTGAGTGCTTTGATAAGTTCAAAGAGTACAAAGCTAAAAGGGAGAAGCGACTTAATAAAAGTATCAAGTCACTACGATCAGATCGTGGTGGCGAATACTTTCTTGGAGAATATGGGGAATATTTATCAGAAAATGGGATAGAATCTCAGTTAATTGCATCAGGCACACCCCAGCAAAACGGTGTAGCAGAGAGAAGGAAGCGGACTCTTTTAGAGAGTGTTAGATCGATGATGAGTTATTCGCATTTACCCAAATCATTTCTGGGACATGCCTTAGAGACATCAGCTTATCTTCTGAACTTAGTACCTTCTAAGTCGGTTCCTAAAACCCCCTTAGAATTGTGGACCGGGGATAAACCGAGTCTAAGACATATTCGGATATGGGGTTTTCCAGTACATGTGCTGGAATCTCGTACAGAAGTAAAGTTGTTTGTAGGCTACCCCATGGGAACAAAAGGTTATTTATTTTATAGTCCGAAGAATCGGGATGTCATTGTTAGCACCAATGCAAGATTCTTAGAGGAGGACTATATAATGAATCACAAACCCATGAGTAGTATCGTTTTAGAGGAACTAGTGGGAGGGACAGATAATACCCATGAAGCTATAGTACATATTCTTTTATCTATTGCAGCTCATCTTGATTATGAGATTTGGAAAATGGATGTCAAGACAGCTTTCCATAATGGAAGTATTGAAGAAACCATCTATATGCAGCAACCAGAGGGATTCATTAAAGAAGGCCAAGAGCATCTTGTATGTAAGCTTAAGAGGTCTATTTATGGACTTAAACAAGCTTCTAGGTATTGGAACATTAGTTTTGATCAGGCAGTCCAGTCGTATGGATTTGATCAAAGTCCAAGTGAAGCATGCGTCTATAAGAGATGTGAGGGAAATGCAGTGGTTTTTCTGGTACTATATGTTGATGACATTTTACTCATTGGAAACAATGCTAAGATGTTGTCTTCAATAAAGGCATGGCTGTTCAAACAATTTGAAATGAAGGACTTAGGTGAAGCAGCATACATCTTTGGGATCAAACTTATAAGGGATCGTAAGAAAAGGATGTTGGCTTTATCTCAGGAGCCCTACATAGATGACGTATTAGCTCGTTTTAACATGTAGGACTCCAAGAAGGATAATTTACCTTTCAGACATAGAATTTCTCTATCAAAGAGTCAGTGCCCTTCGACACCTAAGGAGATAGAGAACATGAAGGCAGTTCCTTATGCTTCGGCATGTGGAAGCCTAATGTATGCTATGTTATGTATGAGGCCTGATATCTGCTTTATCGTGGGCATGGTTAGCCGATATCAGTCAAACCAGGACAGGAACATTGGAGTGCAGTAAAAACAATACTCAAGTACCTGCGAAGGACTAAGGAGTATATGTTAGTTTACAAGTCCTCTGATTTACTGCCTCTGGGATATACTGATTCAGATTTCCAGACAGATAAGGATAAGAGAAAATCCACCTCGGGATGTGTTTTTACTTTGGGAGGTGGAGCCGTAATATGGAGGAGTGTGAAGCAGAAATGCATTGCAGACTCAACCATGGAAGTCGAATATGTGGCAGCCTCTGAGGCAGTAAAAGAGGCTATATGGTTCCGAAACTTCCTACTGGATTTGGATGTGGTTCCTAATTTTCCACGGCAAATCATGATTTATTATGATAATACTGGTGCTGTGGTAAATACCAAGGAACCACGGGCCCATAAGGCAGCAAAACATATATAGCGTAAGTATCACCTCATACGGCAGTTCGTTAAGCGAGGAGATATCATTGTGGCTGATATAGCATCAAAGGATAACCGGGAAGATTCTTTCACGAAGAGCTTACCAGCTAAGGCTTTTCAGGAGCACGTGGAAGCGATAGGAGTCAGATACTTGGTCACATAGTTATATAGTTGGTAGTGGATTGCTTGTAATAAACACTGATATACTCAAAGAATATCTTAGTATAAGTGGGAGATTGTTAGGGTTTATACTGAAATATTCATTTTAAGTATATACTTTAATAATAAATTATTTGAGAATCTTGAATGCATGTTTTCACATAGTCTGTATATTATATATTATAGACAATCTAGTATCAAATGGGATAGCAGAAGATTAGATTGTCAAACTCCTTATATAATATAATAAAGGTTCACAGTCTAGGTGGTATTGGACAAACCACTGGAATGGCTGAAGTATTATTTAGAAATAGTTTATCTTGACTATTGAATAATACTTGTATACTTTGTGTATATTGAACTGGATCAAAATAGTAGAATAATTGTTTCTTTTATTTATGACAATAAAGAAGAACTAAGATTCTACGATATTATTATTGCTTAGGTTCTTAATCCGGATGTAGTAATTGACACTTGTATTTAATGCACATGCCTTGATTCATACATTAAGTAATTTATTTTAAATTACGAATTTATGTATTGGGCAATGACATTATATACAGAGTGGGATATTAACTATAAAAGGAAACCGTGTCCGAAAAATATATTCGGGTAATGATGTCCTCCTGAAAGCTCAGAAAGATAATTATGCCTTAGTCCTGCAGGCAGATTTGTTCTTGCATAATTATAAGGTTGAGTGGATGATCAAGGATAAAAGATAGTGATTAAATTAATTGTCATAAATGAATTTAATTAATGGACATGCGATATCTTAAACATGGGAAATTTATAAGTAATTAATATAGGAGCCGAATTAAATAATTAATTTACGGAATTAGGAAAGGTAGTGCAAATATTAATTCTTTAGTGGATTGAATTAATATTTAATGACATTGGGCTTAGCCCAGAATATCATTAGAAGGTCTGACTCAATGGTCCATAATCCCTACCGTAGCCTATAAATATTCTCATTCTCCTAAAGCTAGGGAAAACACACAAAAAACGAAATCACATCCTAGGGTTTGAGAGAGGCAGCCGTTTTTCTCAAGGAACCAGCTAGGGTTTTGGAATTTCGGAGCTTTGGGAGAGGTACACTTTGGGAGATCGAAGCATACACTTCCTCCAAGGAGAATCAGGGAATACAGTAGAAGACATGGATTTGAATCGCTTGCGCCGTAGCGATTAAGGTTAATGTTCTATTCGTACTCTTTTAATTAATATCATAAAACGCAAGGCCAAGATTCGATAGATCAAACAATTACAAGGTGATGTCTTACTGGTGAAGCTTTGACACATGTACACTATAGATTTTGTGATAATGTAGAAAAATTTACAACACCACTAGAAGCTTATACACTGGTATGTTTACAAGGCTCGTTACCTAGTAAGCTTGTGATATCACTGCCATAACTTGCATCCTTTTATGGCTAATTTAACATAGTATCGTTCAATATTATGACCGTAAATACAAGAAAATTGATCCATTTTACTTGTAGTTTGCCTCTGAATTGGTCAGATTTACTAAATTTGTCAACATAGTTACCAGTTATATAGATAATAGTGCCAAGTTAACCTCTTATTTCACACAACTTCTCTTGGGAACAAAAGCGGTAGAAAGCTAGATTTCTTCCAGGTACATTGTTGATAGAACTACAGGCATCAGTGGTGCCCAACCAGTAAATTTGCTCTTTACATATTTATCTAGTCTCGCGTTTATACATTAAGTAGGTATCATTTGTCATCTGGATTTGAATTATTACCTGAATTTCCCCCATTTCGCCCTTTCAACAGCGAACCTCTCTTACCCATTTCATAAAAAACTCAACTGTTCAAGATTTTCAATCAGACATTTTAACAAACAGGTGGTGGGCAATTGTTACAAACAAGAAAATTATTATCTCAGAGCAACAAATTAAGAATTAACAAGTATATGCATACCTGAATCAAGATTATTATGAGTCATATCGAGAACTCCGATAAACTTTAACCCTTCAAAGCTAGAAGGAATGCTTCCAGTAACATTATTGTGTCCCAGCCAACCAAAATCGATAACAAAATTAGTCTAGCATACCCTTGAATTAAATTCAACCTCACCTCGAAGCCTAATTTAGATAGAGAGAGACGGCGAGAAACCAGGAGCCAGTGATTGAATATGGAGAGAGGCGAGTCTTCCGAATGAAACCAAAGTGAATCCCTAAAATTATTTTCCCCTTCCTTTTGTCTGAATATTTCACTTCCCGCCTCTGTCAGTCTGTCTAAAATTTAGCCGCTCAATCCAATATTTCAACAGTCCAGCCCATATCAATTTATTTTTTAATTTTATATATTTAATAATGTTATTTAAATCATACATATTATGAATATTATTATTAATTTATTAAATGAATTAATTTATGAAAAAATAATAGTATTATAAGGTGTTATTTTTTATAAAATATTTTAGTGATATGAAGTAATTTTTTATTTTATTAAATTAATTATAAAAATTTATTCATTTAATTTTAAATTATAATAAAATATTTAATTTCTATAAATATAAAAATAATTTATTTATATATTGGGCTTTCACTTTCCAAGAAACTCTACAAACTATTTTATTAAAATATTCTACTTTTAAAGATAAATTCAATTTTAAATTCAAATTAAAAAAATATATTCAACCACTTATGGCAACATGATCTATGTGTTGCAATAGAGAAGACATCTATGTCAACACCAAAGATTTATTAAGTTATTGCAACATGTTATTATGCCTATCGCAACACCAAAATGTGGATGTTGTGATAGGGCCATAATTTCATATCTATTACAACGTTTTCTAAGGCAACACCAGGAAAAAACATGTAAATAGGTCATCTATGGCGTAGTGTTGTCTGACAAACTCTCAATACTCGTTGTTGCAGCATCGTGAGTTTGAGGGGAGATGTTAATATAATATATATATATATATATATATGTGTATTATTATATTATACTATATATTAGGGTATTTTTGGTATTTAGCTTATATTGATTTTCTATATAAGTTCATAAATGTATTATAAATTCTGTGTTGATTGTAATAAAATTTTACGTTCGTATTATATCTCTAAAGTTAACATGAGTTTCGAATGGTTGTTTAAGGGTCGGGAAGCACTAATTGGACGCGACACTATTAATGCAAAAAGTATGATTGCATTAAGCATATGAATTCAATAAAATAACATAGAGCAGTGCTAGGTGTACAGAATTTTGTAAAAAAAATTGTACAAAATGACATGGCACTTGATGTGGGGTGTTTTAATTGGTGATGTTGATGTAAATGCAGGGGGCATTCCAATTAAAATTCACCACATGTCATTATGTACAAAATTTTGTACAAAATTCTGTACACCAAACATTTTCCAATAACATATCATTTGAGTTTTGGGACTTGGTGAATTTCTGCTAAACATGCAGTTTGGGAGATAAACCCAATGACATATTGTAAAATATGGGCCATCCACAATAGTTTTTGCAACAAAAAAACAAGTTGACAAAACTGTAACACCCCAGACCCACATCGAGTAGATTTGGAACTTCTGTTCAGTTTATAAGGTAAAGTATTACTACTTTGTGTGTAACACCCCCAAATCCGGGGTCGGGGATCCGGGTTGTCACGAGTTCCATTTCCCTTAATAACACCCAATCTTAATAATTAATCAACTACTCTGTACTGTGACCCCACAATAAACACATACACCACAAGTTATAGTCTCAGAGATGAATATCCAAAAATAATCACAAGTCATTTTATTCCACAATTATCTGCCAATACACCTTAAAAGGTTTAACACGTGCCTCACTTGGCAACATTATAATTACGTCATATTTCCTTTATCAACATTTCTATTCTTGAGAATTTTGAATATTACCTTTCTCCTTGTAAAACCTTTAAGGTTATCCTTCAATCGTTCCTCCTGTATTCCCTAGATACAGGGCATATCACAATACCATTTACTAATACTAGAACCATTGTCTATATTCTTCTGAAAAATTTCTCCACTGATTCTTAAAGGTTGTTGTTACCTTAACCCTTTCCCAATCATACTGTCAAAACTCATACTGTCCCTATTAAGGGTGACATGCCAACCTTTATGCAGTCCCCTAGGATTCATTTTAAGTTACCAATGTTCTATCCTTAATTCCACCTTTAAAAGGTACCTGCATCCTTCCATGGATAAATCAAGTCATATATCCTTGATAGATTATCTTATTCATCATTCCCACCTCGATAGTCTATACCTAACTTCATAATAGCATCCTTATTCAAATTGAGGTCAATCCATATGGCCTCCAAAAGATAACAATGGTCATCCGCTTTTCTTTCCTGATTTGGTAATGATAACATGGATGTTCTGGAAGATATTGGTCATGTTCAACGTGAACTTCTTCTTAATAATTCCTTATTTGCTTTTGTTGTTTATCTCAACAGTCATCTCAATGTTGGGATACCTCTCATACCTGGCGTCTCCCTTTCTGAGTATCGAGCCACCGGTCTTACATTTCACATTATTGAAGGTCACTTCATTCATCCAATTTTCCTACTTTCTTACTTTCTTGTCTCCTTAGTCTATCCGCATCTTATTATTTATCCTTCGAACTATCTAAAGGTTTCCTTGAATCCTCCCAACTTAAAGGGGATAAAATGTACATAACTCGTATGCCTTCAACCATCAACTTTAACTCATGGTGAATCACCCTCATACCAATGATTACATACTTTCCTATTTCTATTGCTACGAGTCTTTAGGGTTTCCTCATACCCGACTCCCTTATCATACCTCAAACTATATTGCCTTTATATCCCTTTCCACTTCAGTTCCTTTTTATTTCCCTTTCTCTTATCATTATTTCATGAACCAACACAACGTAAGCATTGATTTCAAACATCCCGTCATTCTGGATTCGTGTCCTTAGAACGAATCTTGACAACTTTTACAACTTAGATTCATAATTCATCATACTCTTCTGCCTTTGTTCTGGCTCTAAAGCTTTTACTCTATCTCTATAACCTTGGGAAGTACTTTCCTGAAAACAATTGACTGAACTTAAATCAGTTTATTATAATCTCTTGCTCCGTGCCTTCCTTGGTCTTTCACCAGCGGGTGGTCTCTCTCTTAGGAGGGTAAGTGATAAAAACAGTCTTTTGTGATTCGTCAATCATTTAGAATCTCAAATGATTCCTATATTTCCTTTAGTCAGGCTCTTGCCTCGACTGGGTCAGCTTGTTCCTTGGAACTCTGAGAGCTTAGCGACTTAGAGGTCCTGAAAGAATTTCACACCACATTGTTTCCTCAAGGTGGTGGTTGGGAATAAAATATAAGTTCTGTTTAGACAGGTTCATGAATTTCCGTATAGAAGTACCGTCTCGGGTCTCCTTATCTCGCTCGACTTCTGCTGTTTTAGTCTAAATATTTCTTCCTACTCCCCATAATTGGGGTCATCTTTTAATTTAAAATCTTCATTTTCCACTTTATTATATTCCGGGTTCTTTATATCTTAATTGCGACCTCCCTGATTATCACATTCAAGGTTTGCCCCTAATCTTATTCCTTGTGGGGGCATATTACTTGGAAAATTTTGAGAATCTCCGGATATTTGTCTTACTTACTTTGCTTAAGTCTTCCCCTCGTTTAGTCCTTGCACGATTGCAAATTATGAATTCTCAAGTTCGATAAACTTCATGACACTCTCTTAAGTGTTAATAGAGCAATTAACAATGTGATTTTATCACAAACAAACTGATCTGAACTGAAATTAACGAATATATACATGACCATTTTTCGAGGGTACAACAACTGAACATATTAAAGAGGATTACATCATATGAACTTATCGCTCCTATCCCAAAAGTACTACCATAGATAGTCATCTCGTCATTAAAACTAATCATTCATAACTTAGGCTAATCCTCCAAAAGCGGTGCTACATGAAACCCTTGTTTGATTGCTCTGGCTCTGCACACTACCATGGATTAAGAGATGCGAGCACGCACGACATCCCTAACCTGCTCCATCACGGAGGTGATGAGGTCTAAGATAGTCGCAAGTAGAGCTGGATCAACCTGACCCTCAAGATGGCCTCTAGCTGTAACACGGGTGGTAGCCTCAATCCTTTCCATGCTATACGCTAATCCTGCCGGAAGTATCCCACCCTCAATCCTTGGTGCAGTAAGTCGATCCAACAGATCACTCCTAACATTCCGGGCCTCTGACAGGCCACCCAAAGTCATATGATAATCAGCGATAAGAGAAGCCTGAGTGGTAGCATCTAGCAGTCCATGGGGTGCAGGTGGTGCAGACCCAGGAGATCCAAATGGATAACCAAGCACGGTATTAGGTGACAATGGTGCAGGGGATAAAGGTGGCATTTCCTCAGTATGTGCTGGGCTCTGTACAGGGGAGGGAACAGGAATTGGTGGAACCTCATGGGTGTCTACAGGAGCCTCTGGAAGAGGGTCTAATACTGGTATAATTGGGGTCGTGGAAGGCCCCACTCCTTCTGCCTTCATTAACCTTTGTGCCCTTGGTAACTCTTCATCCTCTAGTGCCACCCTCGCGGCCATTCTTGCTCTGGTAGTCGCCCTGACTACGGTCATCTGTTCCTCAGCGGTCCTCTCTTCATTCTCATCAGGATCCTCCATGAGATCCTCCTCAGCCACAATCCTTTCCGGAATAACATCCTCAACCGCAACATTGTCTATCTGAACCTCATCCGGTCCCTCATTAGGGTACTCCATCGGATTCACAATTTGATCTCCAACTTGTAATAAAACATCCTCATGCTGATGCTCCTGAACCTCAAGGTTCGGTGCCCGCTGCCCTATACGAGAACGAACTATGTTACTATCACGATACTTATAAGGGTTCCCGTAAGGGTTTTAACTGTCAGTGCTACGTTAGGTAGCCCGACTATGAACTTGGCAAGAGTTCTTATTATCTTAGTGAACTTATTATCTTAACGTCACATCATCTCTGAGGTTTATAACGCTTCGCTCTGATACCACTTCTGTAACACCCCCAAATCCGGGGTCGGGGATCCGGGTTGTCACGAGTTCCATTTCCCTTAATAACACCCAATCTTAATAATTACTCAACTACTCTGTACTGTGACCCCACAATAAACACACACACCACACGTTATAGTCTCGGAGATGAACATCCAAAAATAACCACAAGTCATTTTATTCCACAATTATCTGCCCATACACCTTAAAAGGTTTTCTGAATAAATTTACATTTCTTTGCCATTATTACAATTCATAAATATACATAAATCTGGTACATCAAAAGTTGAAAGCCTAGCCTATTGGTAGTTCCTACCTCAGCTACGGCGGCATCAATGCTTCTAGAAAACTGCGGAACGTCTCCTAATCGCTTGCGAATCGGGAGCTTGGTCATGTTCATCTTTTCTATCTGTTGTTGTGTGATGAAAGAAGAAAGCAAGGGTGAGCAGCAAGCCCATCAAAATAATATGTATAATGATTAACAATATGAGCCTTCTCATAGTACTCATGAAAGTCTTGGTCAAAAGAAATGAACCAAGTTTGATATCTTAATGCGATGAAGTTGCAAAATATTCAGTATATATACATATAAACTTTTCAAAATATTGGAAGTCCTCTTCCATGCATAATACACACAGAGTTCCGGTGTATAACTGTATAAAAAATATCGTTGCAAGGTGATCTCATATATCTAACCTTGTCTCAACGTTTTTCTGAAAATCTTTGTCATTCATAAGACAATTATTAACTAGATATAAGTTTAAAAGATGAAGTTACCAAATACTTCACTACACTTATATCATTTATAAAGCTACTTGAACTATCATTGTTCAAAGTATAATGAGCTTTCAACAGTTCATCACATAGATGAGACTACAAGACAAGATTTGAATAGATTAAATCTTTAAAATATTATTAAAGGAAATGAAGTTATGACATACTTCATTAAGTTCTGATATATATATATATATATCCACCTATACATCTTCCTTTATACATTTCCTGAAAACCTCTGCCATGTAAAGTATGAACAGAATTGCAATATCCAATAAATTTGGAAAGGAAAAGAATTTTGGCATAAACCAGATATCTTGCTGATCAGGCAAAGATACCCATAAGTAACCTTTTCTACTAGTAGATGGACGAATTCCCCACTGGTCATCACCCTGGTCGTAATAGGACCTTATGCTGGACTGCCACTCAGCCACTTATGCATTTGATGGACTCCCACTGAGCCACTTACACTATCATGGACGCCCACTGAGCCCATGTTGCTTATGCCGACTCAATAGATGGACTTACTTCCCGAACGTTGGGTAAGTAATCAATTCATTTACCAAAACTGCAACCTTATTGCGAATATAAAATACACCACAGAGCCGGATCCCTCAGGTTTTGAGCGAGTATTTAAATCCCCTTAAAAAGGAAGATCTTAAATATAAAAATGAGTTTTGGGATCCGCTCTAACTTTTAAAAATCATTTTGAAGACTCGAAAACACTTTAAAGAGTGTTTGGAGTAATACTGATTTATTAAAATAAATCAGTCCCGATATGAAAGGAATATCTGAATATTATTATTTAAATAATATTCCCATAAGAATAATTGAGGTAGAAGTTGGAAAACTTATACTTGAATGAATAGCAAATAACCAAAGATATACTTATACGAAAGTACTATCTTTATTTGAATAATCGAAAATAAGTTTGATTATCGAAAAATTATTCTTTAATAAAATAAAGAATATTATTTAGTAAATAATCGGAGTCATAAGTCCTCGAATGAATATTCAAAATAATATTCATTAAATAGAATAAACAGAGTCATAAGTCCTCGAATGAATATTCAAAGTAATATTCATTAAATAGAATTAACAGAGTCATAAGTCCTCGAATGAATACTATAATTAATATTCATAAAATAAAGGAGTCATACATCCTCAAATGAATATCCAATTAATAATCATTAATAATATAAACTGAGTCATAAGCCCTCGAATGAATATTCAAATAATATTCAATAATAAAATAAAGTTAAAGTTATCGAATAAACCTTATTCGATTAATATATAACCATATATATATAAAAATATATATATTATCCTCGGGAACATCGACTCCCGGTTTAGAAATATGTTTTCACCTTTGGGTCCCTATACTAAGGGTATATGCAAATTACCGCTATCCTCTAGCATAGGTATTATCAACTGAATCAACAGATATATATGGAAAGAATACGAAACAGGCATGCATATATATATACCATAGCAGCATGCTTCAATATATTGCAACATTTGCTAATTAACCAACATGCATCTATCGCAAGATAATGCATATACATATATACATCACAACAACAGTTATAACGGGTAGAAAACTTGCCTGAGCGACTGGGGGTTACGAATGGCTCGGGACGAGTCTGGTAACCTATAAGCAACAAGTAAGTTGGAATTAAACCAAAGTCACTTGTAAATCTATACTCTAGCCAACTCAGACTCTAACGCTCGTTTTGCGCTTACTGATTCTCCTAAGTCACTCGAGTACCCTCGGCTCCACCATTTTTAATAATTTAACCTTTACGAGTTTTAAGGCGATTCCTTCGCGAGTGTCTTACCAACTGCCTAACACACTTACCATAAATGTTTCATACATTAATTAACCCTTTTTTGTCTTTAACCTATGTTTCAAAGTAAGGCGAGGGGAAAAGTTTCGTTCGCGAAACGCCGTTACTTGAAACGGTCGTTTCTCCTAAACCGTGCATCGGAATCGAACGAACTACATATCAAAACGAAGCTCGTAACACGAGCTATCTAGAAATGGCAATGGTCATAATCTAGCAGGGGGTTCTCGGGTCCTAATGTTATGCACAAAAACAGTCTAAAGAAAATCGGACGTTACGACGGCTATGTTTACGCGATTTCCCAATTTAAAACCATTCAAAACCAACCCAATTCAACCTCAAATCCAACATACAACCAACATCCATCCTTATCACATCATAACAACCCCAACCAATTCAATTATAACATTCATACTTATGCCTAAGCTTGAATTTAACTATACTACATTCTTTTAACCAAAACAACAAGATTTACCATTCCATTTCAATATCATTTCAATCCCAAACTCTAAATCACAAACATTAAGCTACAATATCACCCTACTAATCAAAATCATCTTATAATATATAGGAATCTAGGGTTTGGAGATGATATACCTTCCTTGAAGTGGTGGGAGGAGCTAGGAAGCCTTAAGAAGCTTTGAGAAGTCTTAGGAAAGCTTGGATCTTCAAGGAAAACAAGAAAAATTTCAAGTTAAAAACTTGAAAACACTATTCATTGTCTTCTTCTTTGATTAAATGAAGAAGATTGAGAAGGAATTGATGGCTTAAACTCATGATATAGCCCTAACTAAGCATAAAGATGATTAGGGAATTAACTCACCAATTTAGGAGGCTTGGATCTTGAGTTTTGAATTTCTTGCCCTTTTGCAATAGTAAAAGCCGAGAGCATGAAGAACAATGCCTTGGTTTCTTTTTGATTTTGATGAAAAATGATTTGCTTGGCTTGGTTGGTTTGATTTTTGTGTTTGTTTTAGTAAATTACCTAGTTGCCCTTGATTTTGTGTGGTTAAAAAGCCACCACATCTCCTTCCTTCCCATGTCATGCTTGTGTCATCCTCATGATGTCATCCTCCCCTCCTTGTCCTCTTCTCATTGGTTGGGTGACATCATCCTCTCTAATCCCTTTGATTAACTTCCTAATTGTTTGCCTAATGACCGCTGATCTGTTATACGGTTCGCTTAACTTTCGTTTTCGTTTATCGTTTGAAGGATCATACTCGTGATCTTATTACTTAGGTTCCCTTAACCTTTCTCAATACATTATATTCCTTTTTATGATCCTCTATTATAATCCTTTAATTTAAATCCTTTTCATCCTGTTACCTTATACTCAATTCTCTCCGTATCTAGTGGATTTCCGGGAAAAAATCAAAGTGTTCAGAATTGGATTCTGACGATCTTTACATACACTTATATACCATATAGAGTACTAATAAAATCTCAGAATATCCATATCAGAACCCCTACATAGTGTGACATGAAAAGTTTTCTCATTCAGCAAAAACACTATTCATAAGGGTTTCAAAAATTTCCAAAAATTGGGGTTATTACAGTCTCCCCTCCTTAAAAGGATTCCGTCCCGGAATCAGATAGAAAATGAATAGGGATACCCTCTTAGCATTGCACTTTCTAACTCTCAAGTAAATTTTCCCACATTGTGGTCTTACCACCAAACTCTGCCTAGTTTGATAATCCTTCTCCTAAGTACTTGTTCCTTTTCACTCTATAACCCTTCCTGGTTGCTCCATATAGGTTACGTCTGGTTGCATGTCTATGCGCTCATATGCCCCTATTTATCTGGCATCCGAATTACACTTCCTTAACATTGATACGTGAAACACGTTATGACTTGCTACATGTTCTGGGGAAAGGCTAGCTCATACGCTAACTTCCCAATACTTCTTAATATAATCAAGGGTCCGACAAATTGTGGACTTAGCTTTCCTTTCTTTCCGAATCTCATCAATCCTTTCCAAGGGTTTCCAAGGGGATACCTTTAACAACACTAGGTCCCCTACTTCCTATTCTTTGTCCTTTCATGTCAAATCAACATACTTCTTATGTCCATCTTGGGTTACTACCATCCGTCCTCTGATTAGATCTATTATATCCCTGACCCTTTGGACTACTGCGGGTCCGAGCATCTTGCGCTCTACAACTTCATCCTAACATAAGGGAAATCGACATTGTCTTCCCTCAAGGATCTCATAAGGCGATATCTCAATACGGACATATGATCTATTGTCGTAAGAAAACTCAATCCGTGTTAGGTGATCATTCCAAATTCTTTCAAGTCTATTGCACAGACTCTCATTATAGCTTTTAGCATTAGAACTTTTGCTTCTCAATACCCATTCTTTTCCAGTTCGTAATCGCTACTACCTTCCGTTCCTAATATTATATGGGTTATACTTTTGCTCGCTAGCATTCTATAACCTTTTAATAACCACGTCAACCTTAGTATCACGAATGTGTTTCCATTCCGCATACTACCACCACTTTATTACTCCTTTTTCAGTTGTTTCTATTTTCCAAAATTTGATCAATCAAATAGAAGTAAAGGAATTTGTTGAGAGATCACTATAATCATGAACACTTGTTATATCGCATAGTTAGTATAGAAGGTGGCCAGCCTTTAGTACTTGACAAGCAATTAAACAATAGCTGGTATCCTACTCGGCTTCTATCACACAGATAGATAGTCATTCGGCATTACCTCCCCTTCTGGAAGGGTTATTCTTCTCAGTTTACATGAAATGAAAAGAGAGAAAAGAACGAACTAAAGAGAATTGTATATATGAAAAAAAATATTGCCATAAAATATCTGGCTTGGAACCTACCTCTGAATTATATAGGTTTGTCATAGGAGAACAAAACATATATGTATATATATCAACATCAAGTATTATTGCATCGCATTTCACATGCTTAAATATTTTTGTTATTCCGTCCATCATTCTATGGACCCATGCTCTTCCTCGAGCTTATACTCAATCACCTATGAAACTCCCTCGACGTCGAAAATCGAATCTGGAATCTCATTTTATACATCATCGTTAATAGAATTCCATGCTTGCACCGCAACCTTCCTCGTATAGTAATACGACTCTCTATTGATAAGAAAGAATAATATTCAATAGGTAGATACTCTACTTAATTAGTCTATCAATGATAACTTATACACTACCACGACCCGATTAGTGGTACTCAATCTCAACACCCATTCCAATACAACTCTCACGGTTGTAATCAGCTCATTACACACAGAATCATTGCTGCCTTACTATGGTCCACCACTGACCTACTGTAGTCATTCATTTTCCATGAAGTCTTAATAGCTAACCATACGGAGTCCATACATCTCGTATCTAATTCTCCTAAGGAGTTAACATAACCACCAATCACAATTCATGAAGAACACTCCAAACTCTGACGTACTTTCATGACATGAAGTAGATAAAATTGCAGAAGAGTTTCAATCAAAGTAACGATAGCAGGTTAATACCATTCTTAATCATATGCCTTCGATAGAAGACTTAACTCAAAGGTTCGTTTAGTCCTTTTGAAACATGGTCCAGGCTCATTCTCAAGATAGTACCTTCTAAGATAGATAGCCCGCTAATGGCGATTACACGAATTAAATCTTTACCCAACTACTATTACGGTTGAGTATTGCACAGTCATCAGAAGGAATGTCAATCTTCCGAACCGTAATACAACCTTCCCGGCTTCAACCATCATCACTGTATTCCTTTGGCACACGCGCCTATAATTATCCTCTTACCTTTAAAGTGTCGGCCACCTCTTTGGCCTTTCCTGATAGTAAAATTTCCTTACAGTCAATGTCATTTTAACCACCTCCAAATAAATTTTCTACCTTATTTCAATCACAGCTTATGTGAAAATGCTTTTCTTTAATATCTGATGAGTAAATAAAAAAAATATCACCATTTTTCCATAAGTTATTGCCTCAATCTTTAGAGGTTAATCACTGTCACGACTGACTCTCAATCATACTTAGAACATCTTTTATCTTAGGTCCTAATTGCCCTGAACAATTTCGACCTTTACTGGTTCGATTCATACTTTCTCGTGGTTTAACATGTGCCTCACTTGGCAACATTATAATTACGTCATATTTCCTTTATCAACATTTCTATTCTTGAGAATTTTGAATATTACCTTTCTCCTTGTAAAACCTCTAAGGTTATCCTTCAATCGTTCCTCCTGTATTCCCTAGATACAGGGCATATCACAATACCATTTACTAATACTAGAACCATTGTCTATATTCTTCTGAAAAATTTCTCCACTGATTCTTAAAGGTTGTTGTTACCTTAACCCTTTCCCAATCATACTGTCAAAACTCATATTGTCCCTATTAAGGGTGACATGCCAACCTTTATGCAGTCCCCTAGGATTCATTTTAAGTTACCAATGTTCTATCCTTAATTCCACCTTTAAAAGGTACCTGCATCCTTCCATGGATAAATCAAGTCATATATCCTTGATAGATTATCTTATTCATCATTCCCACCTCGATAGTCTATACCTAACTTCATAATAGCATCCTTATTCAAATTGAGGTCAATCCATATGGCCTCCAAAAGATAACAATGGTCATCCGCTTTTCTTTCCTGATTTGGTAATGATAACATGGATGTTCTGGAAGATATTGGTCATGTTCAACGTGAACTTCTTCTTAATAATTCCTTATTTACTTTTTTTGTTTATCTCAACAGTCATCTCAATGTTGGGATACCTCTCATACCTGGCGTCTCCCTTTCTGAGTATCGAGCCACCGGTCTTACATTTCACATTATTGAAGGTCACTTCATTCATCCAATTTTCCTACTTTCTTACTTTCTTGTCTCCTTAGTCTATCCGCGTCTTATTATTTATCCTTCGAACTATCTAAAGGTTTCCTTGAATCCTCCCAACTTAAAGGGGATAAAATGTACATAACTCGTATGCCTTCAACCATCAACTTTAACTCATGGTGAATCACCCTCATACCAATGATTACATACTTTCCTATTTCTATTGCTACGAGTCTTTAGGGTTTCCTCATACCCGACTCCCTTATCATACCTCAAACTCTATTGCCTTTCTATCCCTTTCCACTTCAGTTCCTTTTTATTTCCCTTTCTCTTATCATTATTTCATGAACCAACACAACATAAGCAATGATTTCAAACATCCCGTCATTCTGGATTCGTGTCCTTAGAACGAATCTTGACAACTTTTACAACTTACATTCATAATTCATCATACTCTTCTGCCTTTGTTCTGGCTCTAAAGCTTTTACTCTATCTCTATAACCTTGGGAAGTACTTTCCTGAAAACAATTGACTGAACTTAAATCAGTTTATTATAATCTCTTGCTCCGTGCCTTCCTTGGTCTTTCACCAGCGGGTGGTCTCTCTCTTAGGAGGGTAAGTGATAAAAATAGTCTTTTGTGATTCGTCAATCATTTAGAATCTCAAATGATTCCTATATTTCCTTTAGCCAGGCTCTTGCCTCGACTGGGTCAGCTTGTTCCTTGGAACTCTGAGAGCTTAGCGACTTAGAGGTCCTGAAAGAATTTCACACCACATTGTTTCCTCAAGGTGGTGGTTGGGAATAAAATATAAGTTCTGTTTAGACAGGTTCATGAATTTCCGTATAGGAGTACCGTCTCGGGTCTCCTTATATCGCTCGACTTCTGCTGTTTTAGTCTAAATATTTCTTCCTACTCCCCATAATTGGGGTCATCTTTTAATTTAAAATCTTCATTTTCCACTTTATTATATTCCGGGTTCTTTATATCTTAATTGCGACCTCCCTGATTATCACATTCAAGGTTTGCCCCTAATCTTATTCCTTGTGGGGGCATATTACTTGGAAAATTTTGAGAATCTCCGGATATTTGTCTTACTTACTTTGCTTAAGTCTTCCCCTCGTTTATTCCTTGCACGATTGCAAATTATGAATTCTCAAGTTCGATAAACTTCATGACACTTTCTTAAGTGTTAATAGAGCAATTAACAATGTGATTTTATCACAAACAAACTGATCTGAACTGAAATTAACGAATATATACATGACCATTTGTTCGAGGGTACAACAACTGAACATATTAAAGAGGATTACATCATATGAACTTATCGCTCCTATCCCAAAAGTACTACCATAGATAGTCATCTCGTCATTAAAACTAATCATTCATAACTTAGGCTAATCCTCCAAAAGCGGTGCTACATAAAACCCTTGTTTGATTGCTCTGGCTCTGCACACTACCATGGATTAAGAGATGCGAGCACGCACGACATCCCTAACCTGCTCCATCACAGAGGTGATGAGGTCTAAGATAGTCACAAGTAGAGCTGGATCAACCTGACCCTCAAGATGGCCTCTAGCTGTAACACGGGTGGTAGCCTCAATCCTTTCCATGCTATACGCTAATCCTGCCGGAAGTATCCCACCCTCAATCCTTGGTGCAGTAAGTCGATCCAACAGATCACTCCTAACATTCCGGGCCTCTGACAGGCCACCCAAAGTCATATGATAATCAGCGATAAGAGAAGCCTGAGTGGTAGCATCTAGCAGTCCATGGGGTGCAGGTGGTGCAGACCCAGGAGATCCAAATGGATAACCAAGCACGGTATCAGGTGACAATGGTGCAGGGGATAAAGGTGGCATTTCCTCAGTATGTGCTGGGCTCTGTACAGGGGAGGGAACAGGAATTGGTGGAACCTCATGGGTGTCTACAGGAGCCTCTGAAAGAGGGTCTGATACTGGTATAATTGGGGTCGTGGAAGGCCCCACTCCTTCTGCCCTCATTAACCTTTGTGCCCTTGGTAACTCTTCATCCTCTAGTGCCACCCTCGCGGCCATTCTTGCTCTGGTAGTCGCCCTGACTACGGTCATCTGTTCCTCAGCGGTCCTCTCTTCATTCTCATCAGGATCCTCCATGAGATCCTCCTCATCCATAATCCTTTCTGGAATAACATCCTCAACCGCAACATTCTCTATCTGAACCTCATCCGGTCCCTCATTAGGGTACTCCATCGGATTCACAATTTGATCTCCAACTTGTAATAAAACATCCTCATGCTGATGCTCCTGAACCTCAAGGTTCGGTGCCCCGCTGCCCTATACGAGAACGAACTATGTTACTATCACGATACTTATAAGGGTTCCCGTAAGGGTTTTAACTGTCAGTGCTACGTTAGGTAGCCCGACTATGAACTTGGCAAGAGTTCTTATTATCTTAGTGAACTTATTATCTTAACGTCACATCATCTCTGAGGTTTATAACGCTTCGCTCTGATACCACTTCTGTAACACCCCCAAATCCGGGGTCGGGGATCCGGGTTGTCACGAGTTCCATTTCCCTTAATAACACCCAATCTTAATAATTATTCAACTACTCTGTACTGTGACCCCACAATAAACACACACACCACACGTTATAGTCTCAGAGATGAACATCCAAAATTAACCACAAGTCATTTTATTCCACAATTATCTGCCCATACACCTTAAAAGGTTTTCTGAATAAATTTACATTTCTTTGCCATTATTATAATTCATAAATATACATAAATCTGGTACATCAAAAGTTGAAAGCCTAGCCTATTGGTAGTTCCTACCTCAGCTATGGCGGCATCAATGCTTCTAGAAAACTGCGGAACGTCTCCTAATCGCTTTGGAATCGGGAGCTTGGTCATGTTCATCTTTTCTATCTGTTGTTGTGTGATGAAAGAAGAAAGCAAGGGTGAGCAGCAAGCCCACCAAAATAATATGTATAATGATTAACAATATGAGCCTTCTCATAGTACTCATGAAAGTCTTGGTCAAAAGAAATGAACCAAGTTTGATATCTTAATGCGATGAAGTCGCAAAATATTCAGTATATATACATATATACTTTTCAAAATATTGGAAGTCCTCTTCCATGCATAATACACACAGAGTTCCGGTATATAACTGTATAAAAAATATCGTTGCAAGGTGATCTCATATATCTAACCTTGTCTCAACATTTTTCTGAAAATCTTTGTCATTCATAAGACATTTATTAACTAGATATAAGTTTAAAAGATGAAGTTACCAAATACTTCACTACACTTATATCATTTATAAAGCTACTTGAACTACCATTGTTCAAAGTATAATGAGCTTTCAACAGTTCATCACATAGATGAGACTACAAGACAAGATTTGAATAGATTAAATCTTTAAAATATTATTAAAGGAAATGAAGTTATGACATACTTCATTAAGTTCTGATATATATATATATATATATATATCCACCTATACATCTTCCTTTATACATTTCCAGAAAACCTCTGCCATGTAAAGTATGAACAGAATTGCAATATCCAATAAATTTGGAAAGGAAAAGAATTTTGGCATAAACCAGATATCTTGCTGATCAGGCAAAGATACCCATAAGTAACCTTTTCTACTAGTAGATGGACGAATTCCCCACTGGTCATCACCCTGGTCGTAATAGGACCTTATGCTGGACTGCCACTCAGCCACTTATGCATTTGATGGACTCCCACTGAGCCACTTACACTATCATGGACGCCCACTGAGCCCATGTTGCTTATGCCGACTCAATAGATGGACTTACTTCCCGAACGTTGGGTAAGTAATCAATTCATTTACCAAAACTGCAACCTTGTTGCGAATATAAAATACACCACAGAGCCGGATCCCTCAGGTTTTGAGCGAGTATTTAAATCCCCTTAAAAAGGAAGATCTTAAATATAAAAATGAGTTTTGGGATCCGCTCTAACTTTTAAAAATCATTTTGAAGACTCGAAAACACTTTAAAGAGTGTTTGGAGTAATACTGCTTTATTAAAATAAATCAGTCCCGATATGAAAGGAATATCTGAATATTATTATTTAAATAATATTCCCATAAGAATAATTGAGGTAGAAGTTGGAAAACTTATACTTGAATGAATAGCAAATAACCAAAGATATACTTATACGAAAGTACTATCTTTATTTGAATAATCGAAAATAAGTTTGATTATCGAAAAATTATTCTTTAATAAAATAAAGAATATTATTTAGTAAATAATCGGAGTCATAAGTCCTCAAATGAATATTCAAAATAATATTCATTAAATAGAATAAACAGAGTCATAAGTCCTCGTTAAATAGAATTAACAGAGTCATAAGTCCTCGAATGAATACTATAATTAATATTCATGAAATAAAGGAGTCATACATCCTCAAATGAATATCCAATTAATAATCATTAATAATATAAACTGAGTCATAAGCCCTCGAATGAATATTCAAATAATATTCAATAATAAAATAAAGTTAAAGTTATCGAATAAACCTTATTCGATTAATATATAACCATATATATATAAAAATATATATATTATCCTCGGGAACATCGACTCCCGGTTTAGAAATATGTTTTCACCTTTGGGTCCCTATACTAAGGGTATATGCAAATTACCGTTATCCTCTAGCATAGGTATTATCAACTGAATCAACAGATATATATGGAAAGAATACGAAACAGGCATGCATATATATATATACCATAGCAGCATGCTTCAATATATTGCAACATTTGCTAATTAACCAACATGCATCTATCGCAAGATAATGCATATACATATATACATCACAACAACAGTTATAACGGGTAGAAAACTTGCCTGAGCGACTGGGGGTTACGAATGGCTCGGGACGAGTCTGGTAACCTATAAGCAACAAGTAAGTTGGAATTAAACCAAAGTCACTTGTAAATCTATACTCTAGCCAACTCAGACTCTAACGCTCGTTTTGCGCTTACTGATTCTCCTAAGTCACTCGAGTACCCTCGGCTCCACCATTTTTAATAATTTAACCTTTACGAGTTTTAAGGCGATTCCTTCGCGAGTGTCTTACCAACTGCCTAACACACTTACCATAAATGTTTCATACATTAATTAACCCTTTTTGGTCTTTAACCTATGTTTCAAAGTAAGGTGAGGGGAAAAGTTTCGTTCGCGAAACGCCGTTACTTGAAACGGTCGTTTCTCCTAAACCGTGCATCGGAATCGAACGAACTACATATCAAAACGAAGCTCGTAACACGAGCTATCTAGACATGGCAATGGTCATAATCTAGAAGGGGGTTCTCGGGTCCTAATGTTATGCACAAAAACAGTCTAAAGAAAATCGGACGTTACGACGGCTATGTTTACGCGATTTCCCAATTTAAAACCATTCAAAACCAACCCAATTCAACCTCAAATCTAACATACAACCAACATCCATCCTTATCACATCATAACAACCCCAACCAATTCAATTATAACATTCATACTTATGCCTAAGCTTGAATTTAACTATACTACATTCTTTTAACCAAAACAACAAGATTTACCATTCCATTTCAATACCATTTCAATCCCAAACTCTAAATCACAAACATTAAGCTACAATATCACCCTACTAATCAAAATCATCTTATAATACATAGGAATCTAGGGTTTGGAGATGATATACCTTCCTTGAAGTGGTGGGAGGAGCTAGGAAGCCTTAAGAAGCTTTGAGAAGTCTTAGGAATGCTTGGATCTTCAAGGAAAACAAGAAAAATTTCAAGTTAAAAACTTGAAAACACTATTCATTGTCTTCTTCTTTGATTAAATGAAGAAGATTGAGAAGGAATTGATGGCTTAAACTCATGATATAGCCCTAACTAAGCATAAAGATGATTAGGGAATTAACTCACCAATTTAGGAGGCTTGGATCTTGAGTTTTGAATTTCTTGCCCTTTTGCAATAGTAAAAGCCGAGAGCATGAAGAACAATGCCTTGGTTTCTTTTTGATTTTGATGAAAAATGATTTGCTTGGCTTGGTTGGTTTGATTTTTGTGTTTGTTTTAGTAAATTACCTAGTTGCCCTTGATTTTGTGTGGTTAAAAAGCCACCACATCTCCTTCCTTCCCATGTCATGCTTGTGTCATCCTCATGATGTCATCCTCCCTTCCTTGTCCTCTTCTCATTGGTTGGGTGACATCATCCTCTCTAATCCCTTTGATTAACTTCCTAATTGTTTGCCTAGTGACCGCTGATCTGTTATACGGTTCACTTAACTTTCGTTTTCGTTTATCGTTTGAAGGATCATACCCGGGATCTTATTACTTAGGTTCCCTTAACCTTTCTCAATACATTATATTCCTTTTTATGATCCTCTATTATAATCCTTTAATTTAAATCCTTTTCATCCTGTTACCTTATACTCAATTCTCTCCGTATCTAGTGAATTTCCGGGAAAAAATCAAAGTGTTCAGAATTGGATTCTGACGATCTTTACATACACTTATATACCATATAGAGTACAAATAAAATCTCAGAATATCCATATCAGAACCCCTACATAGTGTGGCATGAAAAGTTTTCCCATTCAACAAAAACACTATTCATAAGGGTTTCAAAAATTTCCAAAAATTGGGGTTATTACAATTGTCTTCTTCATTGATTTCTTGGAGAAGATAGAGAATGAATTGGTGGCTTAAACTCATAATATAGCCATAACTATGCATAAGGAATACTAGGGAATTATCTTACCAATTTAGGAAGCTTGAATCTTGGATTTTGAAATTCTTGCTTCTTAAAAAATGAAAAAGCCGAGAGCAACTCTTGGTTGAATGAAAGAAATAATTTTGTGTTTTGCTTTGATTTGTTTTGGTTGGTTGTTTTTGTTTTGTTTTGGTTAATTATCTTATTAACCTTGAACTTTGTGTGGTTCTACTTCAACCACATCTCCTTCCTTCCCATGTCATGCTTATGTCATGCTATGATGTCATATTTCCCTCTTTGTCCTCTTCTCATTGGTTGGATGACATCCTCCCCTCTAATCTCTTTGATTAACTTCCTAATTGCTTGCCTAATGACCGCTGATCTGTTATACGGTTCGCTTAACTTTCATTTTCGTTTATCGTTTGAGGGATCATACCCGGGATCTTATTACTTAGGTTTCCTTAACCTTTCTCAATATATTAAATTCTTTTTATGATCCTCTCTTATACTCCTTTAATTTAAATCCTTTTTATCATGTTACCTTATACTCAATTCTTTCCGTATCTAGTGGATTTCCGGGAAAAATCAAAGTGTTCGGAATTGGATTCTGGCGATCTTTACATACACTTATATGTCATATAGAGTACTAATAAAATCTCAGAATATCCATAACAGAACCCCTACATAGTGTGGCATGAAAAGTTTTCTCATTCAGCAAAAACACTATCCATAAGGGTTTCAAAAATTTTCCAAAAATTGGGGTTATTACAGTCTCCCCTCCTTAAAAGGATTCCGTCCCGGAATCAGATAGAAAATGAATAGGGATACTCTCTTAGCATTGCACTTTCTAACTCTCGAGTAAATTTTCCCACATTGTGGTCCTACCATCAAACTCTGAATAGTTTGATAACCCTGCTCCTAAGCACTTGTTCCTTTTCACTCTATAACCCTTCCTGGTTGCTCCATATAGGTTACGTCGGGTTGCATGTCTACGCGCTCATATGCCCCTATTTATCTGGCATCCGAATTACACTTTCTTAACATTGATACGTGGAACACGTTATGAACTTGCTACAGGTTCGGGGGTAGGGCTAGCTCGTATGCTAACTTCCCAATACTTCTTAATATATCCAAGGGTCCGACAAATTGTGGACTTAGCTTTCCTTTCTTTCCGAATCTCATCAATCCTTTCCAAGGGTTTCCAAGGGGATACCTTTAACAAAACTAGGTCCCCTACTTCCTATTCTTTGTCCTTTCGTGTCAAATGAACATACTTCGTGTTCCCATCTTGGGCTACTACCAGTCGTCCTCTGATTAAATCTATTATATCCTTGGTCCTTTGGACTACTGCGGGTCCGAGCATCTTGCGCTCTACAACTTCATCCTAACATAAGGGAGATCGACATTGTCTTCCCTCAAGGATCCCATAAGGCGACATCTCGATAATGACATATGATCTATTGTCGTAAGAAAACTCAATCCGTGTTAAGTGATCATTCCAAATTTTTTTTCAAGTCTATTGCACCGGCTCTCATCATAGCTTCTAGCATTATAGCTTTTGCTTCTCAATACCCATTCTTTTCCAGTTCGTAATCGCTACTACCCTCCATTTCTAATATTATACTGGTTATACTTTTGCTCGTTAGCGTTCTATAACCTTTTAATAACCACGTCAACCTTAGTATCACGAATGTGTTTCCATCCCGAATACCACCATAGATTTACTACTCCTTTTTCAGCTGTTTCTATTTTCCAAAGTTTGATCAATCATATAGAAGTAAAGGAATTTGTTGAGAGATCACTATGATCATGAACACTTGTTATATCGCATAGTTAGTACAGAAGGTGGCCAGCCTTTAGTACTTGACAAGCAATTAAACAACATGTGGTATCCTACTAGGCTTCTATCACACAGATAGATAGTCATTCGGCAATACCTCCCCTTCTGGAAGGGTTGTTCTTCTCAGCTTACATGAAATGAAAAGGAGAGAAAAGAACGAACTGAAGAGAATTGTATATGTGAAAAAAAATATACTGCCACAAAATATCTGGCTTGAAACCTACCTCTGAACTATAGAGGTTTGATATAGGAGAACAAAACATATGTGTTTATATATCAATATCAAGTATTATCGCATCGCATTTCGCATGCTGAATATTTACTATTTTGTCCATCATTCTATGGACCCATGCTCTTGCTCGAGCTTATACACAATCACCTTTGAAACTCCCTCGATATCGAAAATCGAATCTGGGATCTCATTCTAGACTTCATCATTACTAGAATTCTATGCTTGCACCGCAACCTTCCTCATATAGTAATACGACTCTCTTTTCATAAGAGGGAATAAATATTCAATAGGTAGATACTCTACTTAATTAGTCTATCAATGATAACTTATACTCTACCACGACCCGATTAGTGGTACTCAATCTCAACATCCACTCTAATACAACTCTCACGGTTGTAATTAGCTCATTACTTGCAGAATCATTGATGCATTACTATGGTCCACCACTGACCTACTGTCGTCATTCACTTTCCATGAAATCTTAATATCTAACCATACGGAGTCCATACATGTCGTATAGAATACTTCTAAGGAGTTAACATAATCACCAATCATAATTCATGAAGAACAATCCAAACTCTGACATACTTTCATGACATGAACTAGATAAAATTGCAGAAGAGTTTCAGTCAAAGCAACGATAGCAGGTGAATACCATTCTTAATCGTATGCCTTAAATAGAAGACTTAACTCAAGGTTCGTTTAGTCCTTTTTGAAATATTGTCCTGGATTATTTTCAAGATAGTACCTTCTGAGATAGATAGCCCGCTCATGGCGATTACACGAATTAAACCTTTACCAACTACTATTACGGTTGGGTATTGCACAGTCATCAGAAGGAATGTCAATCTTCCAAACCATAATACGACCTTCATAGCTTTAACCATCATCACTGTATTCCTTTGGCACAAGCGCCTATAATTATCCTCTTACCTTTAAAGTGTCGGCCACCTCTTTGGCCTTTCCTGATAGTAAAATTTCCTTACAGTCAATGTCATTTTAACCACCTCCAAATAAATTTTCTACCTTATTTCAATCACAGCTTATGTGAAGATGTTTTCCTTAAAATCTGATGAGTAAATAAAAAAAAGATATCACCACTTTTCCATAAGTTATTGCCTCAGTCTTTAGAGGTTAATCACTGTCACGACTGACTCTCAATCATACTTAGAACATCTTTTATCTTAAGTCCTAATTGCCCTGAACAATTTCGACCATTACTGGTTCAATCCATACTTTCTCGTGGTTTAACACGTGCCCACTTGGCAACATTATAATTACGTCATATTTCCTTTATCCACATTTCTATTCTTGAGAATTTTGAATATCACCTTTCTCCTTGTAAAACTTCTAAGGTTATCCTTAAATCCTTCATCAGGTACACCCTAGGCACAGGGCATATCAAGATACCATTTATTAATACCAGTTCATAGTCTATATACTTCTGAAAAAAAATTCTCCACTGATCCTTAAAGGTTGTTATTACCTTAATCCTTTCCAATTCATACTGTCAAAACTCATACCATCCCTATTAAGGGTGAAATGCCAACCTTTATGCATTCCCCTAGGATTCATTTAAGTTACCGATGTTCTATCCTTAATTCCACCTTTAAAAAGGTACATGCATCCTTCCATGGATAATCAAGTCATATATCCCTGATAAGGGTGTCTTATTCAATCATTCCCACCTCGATAGTATATGCCTAATTTCAGAATAACATATGTATTCAAAATGGGGTCAATCAATATGGCCTCCAAAAGATAACAACGGTTATCCGCTTTTCTTGCCTAATTTGGTAACGATAACAAGGATGTTCTGGAAGATATTGGTCGTGTTCAACGTGAACTTCTTCTTAATAATTCCTTATTTACTTTTGTTGTTTATCTCAACAGTCATCTCAATGTTGGGATATCTTTCATACCTGGCGTCTCTCTTTCTGGGTATCAAGCCACCGGTCTTACACTTCACATTCTTGAAGGTCACTTCCTTCATCCAATTTTCCTAATTTCTTACTTCCTTGTCTCCTCAGTCTATCCGCGTCTCATTATTTATCCTTCGAACTATCTCAAGGTTTCCTCGAATCCTCCCAACTTACAGGGGATAAAATATATGTATCTCTTATGCCTTTCACCATCAATTTTAACTCATGGTGAACCACCCTCATCATGACGATTACATACTTTTCTATTTCTATTGCTATGAGTCTTTAGAATTTCCTCATACCCAACTCCTTTATCATTCCTCACACTCTAATGCCTTTATATTCCTTTCCAATTCAGTTTCTTTTTATTTTCCTTTCTCTTATCATTATTTCATGAACTAACACAACATAAGTATTGATTTCAAATATCCCGTCATTCTGGATTCGTGTCCTCAGAACGAATCTTGATAACTTTTACAACTTAGATTCATAATTTATCATACTCGTCTGCCTTTGTTCTGACTCTAAAGCTTTTACTTTCCTGAAAACAATTGCCTGAACTTAAATCAGTTTATTCTAACCTCTGGCTTCGTGCCTTTCTTGGTCTTTCACCAGCGGGTGGCCTCTCTTTTAGGAGGGTAAGTGACAAAAACAGTCTTTTGTGATTCGTCAATCATTTAGAATCTCAAATGATTTCTATATTTCCTCTAGCCAGGCTCTTGCCTCGAATGGGTCAGCTTGTTCCTTGGAACTCTGAGAGCTTAGCGACTTATAGGTCCTGAAAGAATTTCCTACCGCATTATTTCCTCAAGGTGGTGGTTGGGGATAATAGTCTAAGTTCTTTTTAGACAGGTCCATGAATTGCCGTATAGGAGTACCGTCCCGGGTCTCCTTTCCTTACTCGACTTTCTGTTTCCTTAGTATGAAATGTTTCATCCTTCTCCCATACTTGGGGTTATCTTATACATTTTAAATCCTCATTTTCCACTTCATTATGTTATGGGTTCATTCTATCTTGATGGCGACCCCCCTGACTATCACGTTCAGGTTTTGCTCTAAATCTTATTCCTCAAACTAGCTTTCATCTAAGATCTCATCTTTAAGCTCTTGAACATTTGGAACCCAAATTCTATAGGAATACCTCATTATTCCTTTCTCATCTTTCTCGGTATTAATCTTTTATCTAATTGTTGGCTCTTTGCCTTCCTTCATCACTTTTTCTGGCACAATATGTTCTTTTCCGATAATTCGGACTGTGTTGCAATCTTAAACAGCTTTTCGGTACCGGCTCCGGTTACCTTCATATCTATTTCCCTTTTCTCAAAATCTCTTATCAACTCTCCCAAAGACATTATCATCTTGAGTCTCTCCTTTACACTAAGGGCATTAGCCACCATTTTGGCTTTCCCTGGATGATAAAGAATCTCATAATCGTAATCCTTGATTAGCTCTAACCGCCTCCTTTGGCGTATGTTGAGCTCTTTCTGCGTAAAAAAATGTACTAGAGCACTTATGGCTTAGGTAAATCTCGCACTTCTCTCCATACAAGTAGTGCCTCCAATATTTAGGGCAAAACTATTGCCATGAGCCCAAGCTCATGGGTGGGGATATCGAATTTTATATTCCCTTAATTGTCTTGACGCGGACGCGATTATCTTGCTGTGCTGTATAAGAAGCACCCTAATTCCTTATGCGAAGCGTCACTTACAAATCACAAAATCTCCTTTTTCCATCCGGCAACGCCAACATAGGGGCCGTCACCAACCTTTGCTTCAGTTCTTAAAAGCTGTTCTCGCATTTCTCTGTCCATTCAAACTTCTCAGTCTTACGAGTAAGCCGCGTTAAAGGGGGCTACTATCTTTACAAACTTGAACGAACCTCTGGTAGTGATCGACCAATCCTACCTCTGGTAGTCGACCTAACCATGGTCATCAATTCATCAATGGTCATTTATTCATTCTTGTCAGGATCCTCCATGGGATCCTCCTCAGCAACTATCCCTTCTAGGACAACATCCTCAACCGCTACATCCTCAATATGAACATCATTCGATCCCGCGTTAGGACGCTCTATCGGATCCATAATCTGATCTCCAATAAATAATAAAACATCATCGTGTTGTTGCTCCTCAACCTCAGGGTTCGGAGTCCCGCTACCATATACGATAACGAACTACGCTTCTATCACGATATTTATAAGGGTTCCCATAAGGGTTTTAACTGTCAGTACTACGTTAGGTAGCCCGACTATGAACTTGGCAAGAGTTCTTATTATCTTAGTTATTATCTTAACGTCACATCATCTCTGAGGTTTATAACGCTTAGCTCTGATACCACTTCTGTAACACCCCTAAATCCGGGGTCGGGGATCTGGGTTGTCACGAGTTCCATTTCCCTTAAAAACACCCAATCTTAATAATTAATCAACTACTCTGTACTGTGACCCCACAATAAACACATACACCACAAGTTATAGTCTGAGAGATGAACATCCAAAAATAATCACAAGTCATTTTATTCCACAATTATCTGCCAATACACCTTAAAAGGTTTTCTGAATAAATTTAAATTTTCTTTGCCATTATTACAATTCATAAATATACATAAATCTGGTACATCAAAAGTTGAAGCCTAGCCTATTGGAAGTTCCTACCTCAGCTACAGCGACATCAATGCCTATAGGAAGCTGCGGAACGTTTCCTATCCGCTCGCGAATTGGGAGCTTGGTCCTGTTCGTCTTGTCTATCTGATGTTGTGTGATGAAAGAAGAAAGCAAGGGTGAGCAGCAAGCCCACCAAAATAATATTTATAATGATTAACAATATATGAGTCTTTTCATAGTACTCATGAAAGTCTTGGTCAAAAAAATGAACCAAGTTTGATATTTTAATGCGATGAAGTCGCAAAATATTCAGTATATATACATATATACTTTTCAAAATCTTGGAAGTCCTCTTCCATGTATAATATACATAAAGTTCCAGTTTATAATTGTATAAAAAAAAATATCGTTGCAAGGTGATCTCATATATCTAACCTTGTCTCAACGTTTTTCTGAAAGTCTTTGTCATTCATAAGACAACCATTAACTAGATATAAGTTTAAATGGTGAAGTTACAAGATACTCCAATATACTTATATCTTTTCCAAATACTACTTGAACTACCACCGTTCAAGTTATAATTAGTTTCAAAAGTTCATCACATAGATGAGACTACAAGACCAGATTTGAATAGATTAAATCTTTTAAAATATCATCAAAATACAATGAAGTTACGAGATACTTCATTTGATGCAAACATCATTTTAAAAACTTGACCCTGCCAACACTCAACAATCGCCCAACCGTAGCCTTTCTATCGAAGTGCTCTGGGTAGTGTTGCAGAAATATCCAATTGGATGATGAACTCATTACGGGAGTTTGTCGCGCCAGGAAGACCACTTACGATGATCAGTCGTAGTAGTGCAACCCCACCATTTTCTATATGTAGAGGAGAACCTGTCGGATTTACTTGTCAACCGAACACTGAACTCCTAAGGAATGGACCGCCTTAGCGGAACTTCCAGGCCATTTGGGCCAATATAATAAGGCTGGGCCGGCGCTACTCGACCACTTACGCCACTCCTAGTTCAGATGAAATCCATGACTCTGAAACGTAAAGCTCGTCCCCACTTTCCCCAAGTAGAAACTTGTTGATACGGCTCCACCAAGAAGTCGTATCTAGTTGGAAAGGAAAACTCACCGATATTTCCCAGGCGATGCCTGTTAATGGATTAACTTGTTCCAAGAATTTTACTTCCCGAGTGTTGGGTAAGTAATCAAAAACTCTTTTATCAAGACAGCAACCTTGTTGCGAATATAAAATACACCACAGAGCCGGATCCCTCCGGTTTTGAGCGAGTATTTAAATCCCCTTTTTAAAAGGAAGATCTTAAATATAAAAATGAGTTTTGGGATCCGCTCTAACTTTTGAAATTCATTTTAAAGACTTGAAAACACTTTAAAGAGTGTTTGGAATAATATTGATTTAATAAAGTAAATCAGTCTCAATATAAAGAAATATCTGAATATTATTATTTAAATAATATTCCCATAAAGAGTAATTAAGGTAGAAGTTGGAAAACTTATACTTGAAATGAATAGTAAATAATCAAAGATATACTTATACGAAAGTAATATCTTTATTTGAATATCAAAAGTAAGTTTGATTATTGAACATTATTCTTTAATAAATAAAGAATATTAATAAATAATAAGCGGAGTCATAATACCTCGAATGAATATTATAAATAATATTCATTAAATAAAATAAAGGAGTCATACATCCTCAAATGAATATCCAAGTAATATTCAATAAATAATATAAAGGAGTCATAAGTCCTCGAATGAATATTCAAGATAATATTCATTAATAAAATAAAGTTATCGAATAAACCTTATTCGATTAATAGTTTTGAAAACTATAACCATATATATATAAATATATATATATATACAAAATCTACTCGGGATCCTCGACTCCCGGTTTTAGAAAATGTTTTTACCTTTGGGTCCCTCTACTAAGGGTATATGCAAATTACCGCTATTCTCTAGCATAGGTATTATCAACTGAACCAACAGATATATGTATGGCAAGAATACGAAACAGGCATGCATATGTACCATATCACATGCTACAATATATCGCAAGAATTTGCTAATATAACCATCATGCATCTATTACAAGATAATGCATATACAAGTGTATACATCACAACAACAGTATAACGGGTAGAAAACTTGCCTGAGCGACTGGGGGTTACAAATGGCTCGGGACGAGTCTGGTAACCTATAAACAACAATTAAGTTTGAATTAAACCAAAGTCACTTGTAAATCTATACATTAACCAACTTAGACTCTAACGCTCGCTTTGCGCTTACTAATTCTCTTAAGTCACTCGAGTACCCTCGGCTCCACCATTTTTAATAAATTAACTATTACGAGTTTTAAGGCAATTCTTTCGCGAGTGTCTTACCAACTGCCTAACACACTTACCATAATTGTTTCATACTTCAATTAGTCATTTAAGGTCTTTAACCTAGGTTTCAAAGTAAGGCGAGGGAAAAGTTTCGTTCGCGAAACGCCGTTACTTAAAACGGTCGTTTCTCCTAAACCGTGCATCGGAATCAAACGAACTACATATCAAAACGAAGCTCGTAACATGCACTATCTAAATATGGCAATGGTCAAAATCTAGCAGGGGGTTCTCGGGTCCTAATGTTATGAACAAAAGCAGTCTAAAGTAAATCGGACATTACGACGGCTATATTTACGCGATTTCCCAAATTTAAACCAATTCAAAACAACCACAATTCAACCCCAATTCACAACCCAATCAAAACTCCATCCAAACTACATTACAACAGCCCCAAATCAACTCATTATAATCAATTTACTTAATCCTAAAACTTGAATTTACACTATACTATATTCTTCAACCAAATCTTAAGATTTCAACAATTCAATCACCACCATTCCAACCCAAACTCTTAAACAAACAAGTTTCAAGCTACTCTTTACCCTAACAACCAAAATCAACCTAATATACAAATTAAAGCTAGGGTTTGGAGATGATATACCTTCCTTGAAGTGGTGTGAGTAGCTAGGAAGCCTTAAGAAGCCTTGAGGAGTCTTAGGAATGCTTGGATCTTAAAGGAAAAGCAAGAAAATCAAGTTAAAAACCTTGAAATCACTATTCATTGTCTTCTTCATTGATTTCTTGAAGAAGATAGAGAATGAATTGGTGGCTTAAACTCATAATATAGCCATAACTATGCATAAGGAATACTAGGGAATTATCTTACCAATTTAGGAAGCTTGAATCTTGGATTTTGAAATTCTTGCTTCTTAAAAAATGAAAAAGCCGAGAGCAACTCTTGGTTGAATGAAAGAAATGATTTTGTGTTTTGCTTTAATTTGTTTTGGTTGGTTGTTTTTGTTTTGTTTTGGTTAATTACCTTATTAACCTTGAACTTTGTGTGGTTCTACTTCAACCACATCTCCTTCATTCCCATGTCATGCTTATGTCATGCTATGATGTCATCTTTCCCTCTTTGTCCTCTTCTCATTGGTTGGATGACATCCTCCCCTCTAATCTTTTTGATTAACTTCCTAATTGCTTGCCTGATGACCGCTGATTTGTTATACGGTTCGCTTAACTTTCGTTTTCGTTTATCGTTTGAGGGATCATACCCGGGATCTTATTACTTAGGTTTTCTTAACCTTTCTCAATATATTAAATTCCTTTTATGATCCTCTCTTATACTCCTTTAATTTAAATCCTTTTTATCCTGTTACCTTATACTCAATTCTTTCCGTATCTAGTGGATTTCCGGGAAAAATCAAAGTGTTCGGAATTGGATTCTGGCGATCTTTACATACACTTATATGCCATATAGAGTACTAATAAAATCTCAGAATATCCATAACAGAACCCCTACATAGTGTGGCATGAAAAGTTTTCTCATTCAGCAAAAACACTATCCATAAGGGGTCTGTGGTAGGCTTGTCGTAACCCAAGTTGGCTGCACTCGGGACAGTATGTTTCGACTTATTTTGGACTCGGAATCGGGACTTGACCCAGTTTTCGAAAAAGGCTCGGGATCTGGACCTACGGGTTGTCACATATGGTATCAGAGCCGACTCTCGAAAGCTTGATGCGTCAAGTTGCCGGAGGTGGGGACACGAAGGCTGGTGGTATTATCCCACAATGGCAAGAGGTCCGGAGGTGGGAACACGAAGCCAGTCGGTATTATCCCACAACGGCTAGAGAGGTACGATCTTGGTCCTATGGGATGTCTGTTCGGGCTTGACGAGGATGTCAGGAGTTTAAGTGGGAGAGTTTGTAACACCCTAGTCCCACATCGAGGAGATTTGGGACTTCTGGTCAGTTTATAAGGCAAAGTATTACTACTTTGTGCACCAACAAATCATGATCTTTTGGGGGTCTGTGGTGGGCTTGTCGTAACCCAAGTTGGCTGCACTCGGGACAGTATGCTTTGACTTATTTCGGACTCGGCATCGGGACTTGACCCGGTTTTCGAAAAAGGCTCGGGATTTGGACCTACGGGTTGTCACATATTGAAAAGTACTTACCTCAAAACTGACACTTAAACACTCGAAAATAATATCACGAACATATCCCAAGAATACTTGGAAAACTAGTGTTACATCAGGTTTCATAAAATATTGTAATCTATCCACATATATAAACGAGCAGAGAGACCAAGTTTATATATTAAAAATAAACAAATATTATATAATTCAAATGGAACAAAAAAATATAAATTTAAACTAACATCCTGATCAATTAAGAACCTAACAAACTAACATTAAAACTATATTAAAATATTTATGTATATCAAAATGGGAATTTTAAATAGCACACTCGAAATAAATAAAATTAATACTTAACAATTTAATGCTAAACAAAAGAAAACAATTTGCATGGAATTATTATAAAATGTATTAATTTTCAAAAGATATTTCAGTTCAGTTTTTAATTTCGCATAAGATATAAGAATTTTGATTTCGAAATTATAAGATATAAGTATTTGTGAATTTTAGAACCCAGTCTCTACGTTTTCAAATCCGTTCGTAATTTACGCTATAGTTCTGGAATTAGCCTTAGATACCTTTAGTAGGCGCACGAGTGTGCAACTTTAGATACCTATAAGGGCGCGTAATTATTGAACTTTAGATGCCGACCACTAGTAAAGTGTGGTATAAAGAATAAGAATTAGATGTCGGCTACTGGGAAAGTGTGGTCATAGATCAAGATTGTGGTATTTATAAGAATTATTGTTTCGTTCTGTTTTACTTTGTTCTGATCTGTTATAAAATCTGTTATATTCTATTTTAAATTCTGAATTTTAAAATATAAAACTTTGGGTGAGATTTATTTTTAAAAAAAATGTTTTACAAAATTATTATTGATTTCAGAAAATTATTTTATTAAAACACCCATTGTTTTTTTTGTTTAAGACTTAGTCAATTTATACTTGTTGAGCTTTGTAGTTCATCCTTTTTAATATTTCAGGTTTGGAGTTTGGAGCCTATTAAGAATAAGGAATGAGAACTATGTGGAGATCTGTGCCGCTTAATTTCGTGCTATTTGAATTAGAATAAAGACTTTGTTTTTACAAAATGAATTTGATTATCTGTTTAGACGATTAATATCATATTTATGGAGCTGGGTCTCTATTTTTATGGTTTTGATTTAATAATTTTGACCGCTGCTTTGACCATCATGATATTTTAAATTATCGAATAAGAATCTATATTATATTAATTTTGAATTAGAATTAATATTTCAGAAGTGCGGGGTGTTACGGTAACAATCCATAAACATATAAGAATGCAGCAGATGAGATAGAAGAATACCCCAAAAAGTATCCCCAAGATTGGGCCTGTGAATTATTCAGCCCATATCTTGGCCCGAAACAAAACCTTCTAGATTTGAAAGAATTCTTGGAACGGAATAAATAAACAAATACAAGAAGATATTTTTAGCAAGTAAAATGACAAGATATAAATTTGAACTACCGAATCTATTTTTGTGGCTGTGTTTCTCGGGAATTTTGAGTCTGTGGTTTTTGTGAAGACTTAATATTTTGTTGCCCATATATTATTAACTTAAAACTCCAAGTTTCGTATCTATCTCTCTTCTTCATCTAATTAAAATGGCTTCAGTAGCTGCAGTTACAAGTGCTTCCCAGATTTCATCTTCTTCTCTTGCCTCAGTTTCTAGTGTTAACTCCACCAGTATGTTTCCTTAACGCTCTATATGTTTTAGTGCTTTAAGTTTTACAATAACTTATCTTGAAGCAATGATTCTACTACATATATATACACACTAATACCTAACTTTAAACTGTTGTTTGTGTAATTGTGTGTATTTGGTAACCAGTCTGAGTTTGTTTTGCATGCCTTGAGGGTTGAAATACTGATTTTCCTATATATCTTTTAGTTATTGTGTCCTGCAAGTTATTTGTTTTCTCTAACAAGTTTGTTGTAGAGTTTTGGTTATCTTATTTAACTTTTAAGTAGCAGTCTTTCGAGAATCAAGGACCCATCTGTGCTGTGTCTCAGGTGCTAGAGACCTCTAGATTTTTAATATGTTATCAAAAGTATACCAAGGAAAAGAAGGAGCACCGTCAAATTTTTTAATATGTTATCCTAACAGATGGACTACAAATTAAGCGCAATACGCATCTCTTTTTTGTTCAATTAGTAAGGCAGGAAGGTCCCCGTGTTTTAGATCAGTCACCGCGGTTGCTATACATTACTTAAGCATAAGAACACCTTTTTTATTGTGGTTGCAGCTGCCTATTTTGTGGGTTTGCCCTCGAAGAAATACAATCAGAAGAGAAGGAAGTCGGTAAGACTCAGTCGGAAAGTAACAGCAGCTGCAACTGCTGTTGTAGCAGCTCCTCCTGAGGAAGTGAAAGAGTATGTTCTATTATATATCAGTTTCATCATCATGTGCTATATTGTACTCTGAAGATATTTTTTGTAGAATCTTATAAACGTGCTTCCAGTCATATCTGTTTAGCACTAAATTTCAATACTGACTTGTGTTTGCTAAATTTAGTTATATATTCTCAGAATCTGTGAAATTTTGCAGATATGTACTACCAAGGTGGGCTGAGTTTGATCTTGGACGAGCTCCTATCTACTGGAAAACTATGAATGGTCTCCCTCCCACTTCTGTATGTTTAGACACTACCTGATCTTACAAAACTTCGTTAGTTTTTGTCTGTCCAAACTTTTTAAATGAGTATGTAACATAACAGGGAGAGAAGCTGAAGCTATTTTACAATCCAGCTGCAACCAAACTTGCTCCTAACGAGGACTTTGGAATCGCTTTTAATGGTACGAAAACGATCACATTATTTGCTGTGAGATTCTGATTACTGAGACTGAAACTCCAGAAATGCATTTGGAAAACAAATCTACTAGGAAAACACAAGAAGGTTTGCTAACAAATACAATTCGCAGGAGGTTTTAATCAACCTATAATGTGTGGTGGAGAGCCCAGAGCAATGCTATGTAAAACTAGAGGAAAAGCTGATCCTCCCATTTATACAATCCAGATATGCATACCAAAACATGGTAGGCTTTTGTTTTCACTGAACGAACTAGACGTAAACTGTTTCTTGTATTGATCATTGTTGCTTTGCAGCTATGAACTTGATCTTTTCATTTACAAATGGTACCGAGTGGGATGGTCCATACAGATTGAAGTTTGAAGTTCCAAAGAACTGGAGAAATAAACCCGTAGATTTCTTCAATGAGGTAAAGCACGTACACTATCTTTCAGTAGCAGACATGCAGGCTTATATCGTAGTATCCTACAGTACACACACGCAGGACACACACATAAACCTGGGATTATACTGGATCGAACATCTTGTATGATATATTAACAAGTCTAGTATTTGTAATTCCAGGGTCTTGCAGAGGAATTGAGCAGAGAAGGTGCATGCGAAAAGGCCATATTTCCAGACACAAATATAATTGTAGACAGATGTGCTCTTATGGGAAATCTGACACTTGAAGGAGTAAGTCCAAGCTTTATATTTGTCAGTTTTATTCAATCAGTTTTGCTTCTACTAATCAGATACAATACAAACTAATAATAATCAAAAGTTATAATAATTGGTAATGTGGTGATAACACATGCAGGGTGATCGCTGTGAGCTTAATCTTGTAAGTGGATGCACTGATATAGGTTCACCCCTATACGACCCTCTAGCCAATGTGGACGATGGTTCCTGCCCTCTTTCAGACTCTGAAGATTAAAACCATTTCTTGTTTTTCAACTGTCTATATAGTTCTGTACAAATTATACATGTCATTTAGCTTTTACCTGTTATTATATACTCCTAGCTTCAAATATGTACTACTTCACTTTCAAATTTAAACAGAGCACTCATATTGTAGTTCATTATTCACTCATTTCCTATATTATATTATTTATATCCATCATTAGGATTTCAAGTATATGCAAGTGCACATAGAATTCTGTACAAAAGCTCATATATATCATACTGAGATGCAAACAAGTACATAACATACACAATAGTGCATTCTTAACGATACACATGTTCAACTTGCATATTAAAAAAGAACATGGAGTTTAGGTACTCACAAATAGAGCACTTATACTTTGGACTCGTGGAGCAGTGATTGAAAAAAAGAACAAGCAGTTGAGTCCTCATAAACAGAGCACGTACACTAAGGCTCATGGAGCAGCGAGTCCCTGATCACTCTGATGATGTCGGTGAGAGTTACAAGCCCTACCAGCAAACCCATGGCATCCACCACCCATACACGGTGGACATGTTTAGTAAGGGCCTTGTCAACTGTCTCCCAGAGAGGAGAATCAGCGTAACATGTCACCAGCTCTCTCGTAGCACTTCTTGACAAATCATCAGGAGAATGACCAGCAGCTTGAGGCAGATCTGACGAAAGCTTTTCTGTGAATTCCATGACACTTACAGGTAACCAAGCACGCAGTTGAGATATTGGGCATCCTCTCAAATCTGTTGCTGAGAACGTACCAACTAGCTTCCTTCCTTTACCCTGTAAATGTACATACATGCATTTGTCAATTAACTAAGTAAGATTTAAAGGAAAAAAACAGAATTTGCATTCTGATACAAAGACCAGATAGGAAATTACATCTACGAGCGTGCTGTGACATTCATCAGAGGTTTCTGAAGCTTCAATAACAGGTACAGCAAGGAGGGAAGCAGCTCTCATGGACTTGATGGCATCAATGACTCTGGTGCGATCAGTAACGCCAAAGACATGACCACTCATAGCTCCTAATTCGGTTACACTACGCGACATTATGGCCTGTAGCTCAGCCGAATCTTTCTCCTTCAAGAATTTCAAGAGGTCCATCTGAGTGATCATCTGATAACATGAAGCAGACTCGAGTAGTTCAACTCCAGCTACATTCTCCACTTGACTGTCCATTGGTACTAGAGCTCGATGGATTCCTTTGCTGAACACTTCCATACAGTCTAGAATGCTTCATACAAGACGCAATGTTAGCAAGATATATATAAGTTTTAACTTGGCCAGCTAGATGTCAATAACAGATGTTTTTATCAGACTCAAAAGTTGATCCAGATGTTATGGACTAATGGACAAAAAATTAAATGCTCCCCCAGACACATGAGGCTTGAACCCTCGACCTAAGAAGAGCTAGGTTACGACATGCTGATTTCCACTAATAAGACTCTATCCATCCAGGTGTACTGGATTAAAATGGAAATATAGTCTAATGGAAAGATTGGATTCTTATTGAGTGAACCAGCCAAATTTATGTGGACAATCCAAGCACTGAATAATAAATGATTGTTTAGTAACACCGTTCGTAAATAGTAACACTACTGATGCGTTGTTCTTACCTGCTAAAATGTCTCCCAGGGCCAGATCAGGAAAGATCCATAACCTTGTTATAGCCACATCAATTAAATGTCTAATACTTTGATTGAATATGTCTAGAATACCTCGTTTTGATTTGCAACTTAAAAGTATCAAGTTTTCCCACTAATGAGTTATTCTCAGTTTTGGTGCTTAAATTGACCATGCGTGACTTGCAAATTATCAAAATTTTGAAGGAACTCTCCGTCCACTGATTGACTTGTCCATTGACCAACAGTTTAGAAGTAAAACGGTTAAATTTTGATCTTACTGCCACAAACTCGCATGGTTTTAATTATTCAATCCCACAACACCTCCTTGCAATGGGCCGGGGAGAGAGGTAGCTTGATGCTAGCTAACATTGATTTATACCGCCTCAAATTACAAACTTAATACCTCACTTTGTTTTTCTTCCTAATTACTTTGTTTTTTTAGTTACATTCATAAATCAATTATAGTTCCCAAGGCGTTATTTCACAAACACGCCAAACAAGTTGATTTTGACTTGCGTGTCTTCTAGTCATCACGCTTAATTATCCAACTGAAGATAGAAATAGAAATCCACCGGGATATACTAAAATACTAATCGAGTGGGACAATACCGGCTAGCTACTTAGCTAGTAGTGTTTTTACTTATTAGAGCAAGTCCAACAGTGTTCTAGTGGGTTCCTTATAAATATTATAAAATATTAATTCTTAGTAATTTAAGACATGATTTTGAATTTCAACTCACACAATGATTCTTATCTTTCTTCCTTATTATTATTATATTAATAAATTTGAAAAGATATGGACAAAAAGTGGAACAAAGAGAGAGAGATGTAAAAAGAAGAGAGGGAAATGAATTTTTTATTGCTAAAAATGTTATAAGGTAGCACTAGAAGTTTCTTAAAAATAAAGAATGAAGCTCGTGTCTTAATATAAGGAAGTACTAAGACACTGTTGGAATGTCATTTTTTGTCAAAATCCTTATAATTGAACTTAAGAACTCATATAAGGGAGCTGTTGGACTTGCTCTTAGTCACCTAGTTCTTTGACTTTGTCAAAAAATGTTAGAATTATGTGATAACACACGTCGGTGCTGCGGCATCTCCCCAGCTCGATTTTCAATATTTGGCGGTTTGACAAGGATGGGTGTGCCCTTAGCTTATAATAGGGGTGTACAGATGAACCGCAGATGAACCGCTCAACCGCATCCAATCGCTCGCAACATAACCGCATTTGCGGATAATCGCGAAACGCGGATTGGTTGTGGATTTAAATTTAAAAAACCGCTCATTCACGGTTTGGATATGGTTTTAAATTCTTGAAAATCGCAAAATCGCAACCGCAACTCGCAACATATATTTATAATAAAATATATTTTCAAAAATGTAGTTGATATCATATAAATTAATAAGTATACACATTTATCAACTAATCTTAGGTTAACTAATCTTAGGTTAATGTTAAAATTTTGTTCATAAGATTCACAATTATTATAAGAGATATAACCAAACAAATGAAAAATATAATCAAAATGTAATTTTTTTAATCCTTTTCTTTTTTCTTTTCTCTCGCCTCCACATTTTTATATGTTTTTAATATCCTTACTAATATAATTTATCATGTAACTTAAACTTCAATTTATTAATAATCCGAATTTATTGTTTTGCAAATTATTAATTATTTTAAAATAAGTGGTTGAACCTCAAACCGATCCGCAATAACCGCAAATTCGCAACCGCAAATGACGCGGATGACAATTTTTTAAAACCGCTCTTCGCGGTTTGGTTCGACTTTTATCCCAAAACCGATCTGATCGGAACCGCGTACACCACTAGTTTATAATATTAGATTTCAATTCCGGGAATGATAATGAGATCTTAATACATTGAACTAGAAAGTGCAATTACACTAAAATAATAAACACGTTAAAATAATATTTTTCTATCACAACAACATAATGGATAGCGATATATTTTAGCATCGATAAAATAATAAACCACAAAAGTAATAATTTAGCCCAGTCCCGAGACTAAAACTTGGAGGTTTAAGTGTACAAAATTAAGATTTAAATTAAAAAAAAAACAACCAATAAGATAGACCCTAGTAAAAACTAAAAAGTAATTATGAAGTGAAAGCGAGTATGTACATATATACCTGGTAGTAGGATTAAGTGTCCAAAGACTAAGGGTTTCAAGACACTGTCCAATAAGAGCCGAAACATGCACCGACATCTTGTCTTCAAGATGATCAAATCCATCGCTACCATCATCACCAGCAATATGAGCCAATATATCAAGCATAGTAACCATCCCAATATAATGTTTTCTAACCACGCCTGTTTGCTTATCAGCCTCCAATATCATCGACCCTCCTGCTCCTATCCACTTCCCCGGCGGTGCAGCCACCGGAAGTGCCACCACCCTGTTTGCCACCAACGCATTCATGGTGTGTGCCAGCGTTGCAGTGTACGGAACCTCCACTAATCTCCGTTTATCCGCCGGCATCACATCACTCACTTTTAAAACCCTCAACTTAACACCACTATCCATCTGCATCTTCGATTTATCTTTTACAACTTCAGACTTTATTATGCGAGCTTTTTTCACTTATCTGAAAAATGAATGCATTTGAAAATATATATAAAAATAAATTTATGGGGGGACAAAGATAAGGGTACGTGTCCAGACAAAAACTGCATGGATACTGTGTGCTGGACACGTATCTAGCTGACTAAGGTTTCTCAAATACTGTGTGTATTTTCTACTGAGACATGGCACGCCATTAAAATAGAACTGAAAGGGGAAGAGATAGACATGGATTATTAATTAATATATATTTTAAATATTTCAAAGTGGGGGATGGATGGATAAAGTTTACACAAGAAACAATGTTTTCCCGACATCGACGCAATCCCCCAGCCCGGAGTGCGCTTTCGGTGTGCTGACAAACGTGTGACAAATGCACTAAAGTAAACACTTTAGCATTTTATTTTTTTACCAAAAACTTTTAGTATTTTTGTGACACTTAGGCCATCTCTAATAATTATGATCCAAAAATTTAAATTTAGATCATCAACTGATCCAAATTTCTAACCAATTTCAACAGTGTGATCCAAATATTTGATCCAAATTACATTTTACATATAATAATATATAAATATCTTATTAAGTAATTTTATCTTAAATTTATCATTTAATCATTATTAACAATCTATATAATATTTCATAAATTAATTAAATCAAAAACAAATTAATACACATAAAATATTAAAATTGTGCATTTAATCCACGAAAAACACATTTATTGCAATAATTAATATACAAAATATCATTGATATACACTAATTTTCCGAATTAATAAATTATTCCCACAAATGCTCAATTAATGCATCTCTAAGTGCGATATGTGTCTCTTTATTTTTTATTTTAAATTTTAATAAATTTATGTTTTCTCATTATTTTAAGTTTTATTTTAAAAATAATTTTTTTACTATTAATTATATTCTGTTATTAATTATATAATTAAATAATCAAAAATCAATTCAAAATTTCATAAACTATAAATAACAAAACCATTATTTTATATTAAACCAAGTGATCCAAATTTGGTTGGATCACTACTGTTCACTGATCCAAATTTGGATCACCATTTAAATCAGTGTTGGAATGGAATTTGGGGTAATTTGCCCCAAATTTGGATCTTTGGATCACTATTGGATTTGCCCTTAACTAACTTTATAATTCGTGAGTAGGGTGGACAACGAATCAGACCAAAAATCGATTTTTTTTTTACATTAATAATCGAATCAGTTATATTCGATATTGGGATTGGATAGAGATGCACAAAAGGCCCACCGGGCCAGGTTTTGACCGGGCCTTAAAAAGCCCGGATTTTGATCGGGCCAGACTTTTCGGGGATCGACTTTGACCGGGCCGGACCGGGTTTTCCGAAAATGTTAGAGCCCGTTTGGGCCCTCGAGGCGGGCCTCACCGGACTTTTTTCGGGCCGGATCGGATTGGACCGGGTTTTTTTTAAAATTTAAATCAGATCGAGTTTTATCAGAGATTCTGAAGACTACGTATGTTAGCAATTAGATCATCATAAAAATGTATTAGTTTGCATGAAATATTTTATGAAAACATTATTTCGTTGAAAACATTTAAGTTTGGAAAAAAATAAACATGTTTATAAAATAATATGTTTTACCAGTGTTATCCAAATATATATAGTGTACTTACTATATCTTCTTTCCGTAATCCTGCAATAAAGTATATAAATAATATTATTAATCACGTATATGTAAATATATATGTGTTTAAAGTATTATTTATATTCATATTAAATGTAAATTCATAAATATATAGGAAAATATATTAGAATAATCAGATTTTAAACGGTCTTTTTCGGGCTTTTAATTGGGTCGGGCCAAAGACCGGGTCGGGCCGAAACCCGAGCTTTTAACCGGGCTGCGCTTTGCCTGAAAATATAGGGCCCGTCGAGACCCTAAGCCTGGGTCGGGACGGGGCCGGACTTTGACTGGGTCGGGACCGGGCCGGGCTTTGACTGGATCGGGCCGGGCCAGATTTTTCGGGACCAGACTTTTTGTGCATCTCTAAGATTGGACGAGATCAAAAAAATTCAGATTAAAATAGGATCAGGCCAATATGGACCATTTTATTTAATATTTATATAAAATTTTACTTTATACAATTTATTTTTTTTCCTTTCAAATATATATACATGAAAAGGTTATGTTACTTCTTAAGACAATAAATTTTAAAATTAAATACATAATTTATTATTTTAAAAGAAAATATTAATTATTTTTTATCGTAAATAACCCGCAGCCGCTACCCTTCGGGTGTGCACTGGGTAAACTCTACGAGCTCACGCAATAGCCTGCAAACCACATGAACCAAAGTAAACTGCATTTAATCGACAAGTTCTGGCTCATGAGGCATAATCATAAATTCTCCTCTAGTGGGATTCGAACCTATGATCAAGAGGATAGTTATCCCCTCTTTAACCAACTAAGCTCCTCCAGTAGGATTCAAACCTATGATCAAGAGGATAGTTATCCCCTCTTTAACCAACTAAGCCAACCCCCGCGGGCTTAATTTTAAATATATAAATATCAATGTTTTATTATATGAAATACGAAATTTATTAATTTAGAGTATTGTATCAATCTGTTCCATTATATTAATTTATTATCAAATTGGATTATTAAAATATCAATCAATCAATCAATCAATCAATCAATCGTACCCAATAATATCGCCTATGACAGTGTCCGGGGAGGGTATATCGTACGCAGACTTACCCTCGTTCCAAAGAATAAAGAGACTGTTTCCTCAAAAGACCTTCGGCTTGTGTGTGTGCACAAATATGTGTGTTCTAGGTAAACAATGATCCATAAAAGTAAATACGCGGCAACGATAAATAATGATACAATACCTCAGCCCATGGTTTTCATCACATGGGACTTACCGTAAAAAACTTCGTTCATTGGTTCATTGTCGTAATCCCCCTATATTTCTCAAAATAGAATTTTTCTAATATCAAATACATTTAACATTTCTCAAATAACTGGAAATAACTGCCATGCTGAAGAATAACTGTCATGTTGAATAATATAACTGCTTTGATAATTGAAAAATGAACCCTTTTTGATATGTGTAAATGTTTAATTTTTATATATGACATTTTAAGACATTAAGTATATTTAAAATAATTTTATTTATAAATTCAGATCCATTCAAGTCCGGACGGAAATTTTTCAGGTTTTGGATCGGTTCCGACTGAAAATCAATTTTTTTTATTTTATGAACCGGGAATAAAATGGTTATATTCGGGTCGGTTCAAATCTTTAAACGATAAATCAGGTCCGATCTATTTGTGGGGTGAAAATAGAATTGAGTGCAAGTGCAGCCCCATTTGTGAATGTGCCATAATGAAATGAACTTAATTTAAATTTAAACTGGATAAAATTAATTAGTTCGGCCTCAAATTTCGCTGAGCAGCCCAAAACGTTAAAATTGGATTGATATTAAAAAAACAATGGTTAACTCTTACTATTATTTATTGCTAGTTCTCTTTCTTCATTAAAATTTGTGCTCAATCCCCTTCCCAATTACATTAGTTCTGTACAGGCCAGATGACCCCAATGAAATTAAGATGGACAGTCACCGACTCACCATCTACTGAGTTTACTTCTTTTAGTCGTTCAGCTGATTTCTATACGAATGAAATGGACATAAAGGTTAAATAATTATGTAATTTTATGAAAAAAAATAAAAAAAAGTGAATAAAAAAATGTAATATAAAAAAGTAGTGGATTTAGTTTATTTTTATAATTAGAACTTTATTATTTTCGATAATTTTTCAAATATATAGAATTAAATGATACTCCCTCCATCTCATTTTAATTCTCACATTTGGATTTGTGTCGGTCAAATTGACTTAAATTTGACAGAAGTTTATTAATAATTTATAATTGAACATAATAAAAAATAATTAAGAATAATATGTAAATTTTGGTCAAAAATTGATCGATTTAACTTTTATAAAAAGAAATGTGACAACTAATATGAGATGGAGTGAGTATATCTCAAAAAGGAAAACATATACGAATGAATGAGACACGGAGTAAGTTTACTTGTCTATTATTAACCCATGATGTAATATTTAAGGTTTAAAAATTTATGAGTAATGTTAGGTACCCCAAATATATTTCTTAATTTTTTTATAAAATAACGTGGCATAAAATATGACTAATTTCGATTTGTAGGCACATATGCACGGTGTCTCATATTATTATTAAGAAGGTTGCCAACTATTAATGTGATATATCATATTTAAATTGTTTTTTAAATTTTTTAGTATTTTCAAAATTTATGCTTAATTGATCCGGAACTATTCCGGTGAAATTATGTTAGTTGTGGGGTCGATTCTAGTTTACACTAAAAATATCTTAAAACAGATCCTAAGGATATAATTCCTATTTGTAAAAAAAAAACTAAACTTTCTATTTCTACGAGGCTACTGCTTTCTGTTAGTTATAACCATGTTTCAACGTGGAGAAAATTTAATTATAATTATAATTTAATATTTACGACTTTCAACAATTTTTAAAGTTACTTCAGTTTTTTCAGTCCCGTAGATATATAATTACTCCCTTTATTTTTTTATTTGTCACTTTGACTTTTACACATATTGTGTTTTGAGCGGTTAGTTAGAAATTATCGTTTTTAACTTTCTTTTATAATAAAAGTAGATAACTTATATTTTAATTCATAAAAAAAATTAAATAATATTTCCAACTAGTCAAGATACATTGAAATGTGTGCAATAATCAAAATGACAAATAAAAAAAAACAGAGAATAATAAATATGAAAATAAATTTAATTTATTTATGAATGCCTACAAATTTTATTTTATTTTGACCATTTAGTTCATGATTAATGAGTTAAGTCAACGAGAATCAGAATTTTAAATCAATACCAATTTAATAATATCTAAATTAGTAATTTTGGTATATGAGATGCAAATGGGATTCCACATCATTTCATTCTCTATCCTTGATTATCATTTCTTATTCTGATTTTCAACCATTATCAAAACGCCCCTTTAACATAAACACCTATACTACCTTAAAAAACCCATATTCAGCATGATAAATTGCTAACCTTAAAAAACCCATATTCAGCATGATAAATTGCTAATTGGTCCAAGATCTCAAAACATGTAAAATGGGAATCATAAAATTTAAATATTCGTACTTCGAGATACTAGAAACTGTAAATTATATCATCTGTGATGAGCATCAAGTATTTTAAGTTTTCCTCCATCAGTTCGAAGTTATTTCTCTTTTTGGCCTTTTCTTATTATACTAATGTAGATCTGGCAAGGAGAGACTTCTCCAGGCCCACGGCCTGCAACATATTCTATATTCAACACTACGCCGCATTCAGAGCTCTGTCCTACAACATTCTGTTCCTAACTATATCTCCTCTGCAACAGTCTTTGGGAGCATTTGAAGTTATATACAGTTCACCTTGATGGGAGTTTGCTACGAACTTGCCAAGGCAGGGTTCGTGCTAGGGCCTGCACCATTTTCACTAGGAGGCACGGTACCCCACCTTCCCTCTGATTCCAGGGGTTCAAGAACATGAACGCCACCATCACTAAGTCCCAAAGCGAACTGATTCGGATCATTAGGATGTGCTGTGATGACAAGCGGATATGCCCTCACGCTGTGTAATAGTGGCAAAAGTTACGAGGGAAATCATTGATCACATTACCTCTTAAATAATTTTTTATATTTTTTGGTGTTTAGCGCACATACCTAGGATTTGCAGGTAAATAAGCAGCGGGGCTAATCCAACACCTCAGACTGAGTGCTGTGGCAGTAAAAACATTAATGCTTCCATCTTCCAGAGTCGCATATATGGACTGGCTATCGCATGAATATGTAGCATCAGTAATTGAGCCACTTAAATCTCTGGGAAGCCACTGATAAAAAAAAGGTTGGAATTTGACAAATTCAAACTTAACTCAACTTAGAAACGACGACATCAGATGTTGGAGTAAACTTAATATTTGCAAACCTGTTTAATGCATTCAAGCTTTGGTGCCTCGTAAATCGCTAACTGAGTTTCATGGACAACCAACACATGCTTTTGGTCTTGGTGAAACTGTACACGGGTCTGCCCAAGAGGGTTTGGTGCTCGACCAGCAGGAATCTGCACAAATTTACTAGCTTGCTTCTCCCATCCGTCCATGCTCCAAACACAAATCTGAAACGAGTATGAAAATGACTATAACACATCTAGAGACATTCGACATAAGCATATAACATCTTCTACATGTGGCAAAGATGTTGATCATATTAATGACCACAGAAATACCTGAGCATCGGCTCCTGATGATACAAGTATATTTAGAACCTTGGAAAAGGCAAGGCCAGTAACCCTCTTCTGGTGACCTTTTAACTTGCTTTTCACCTATGTAAATGAATAGTTATAGACTACGAAGAAACATATATTCACTTAATTCAGGTACAAAGTATTAGGTGTCAGTACTGGCAAAGACCTCATCAACCCGAACGTTGTATATTTGTATTGAAGAGTCCTCCATGCCAATTGCAATAATATTGTTGTCTTGTGGATGGAAGGCAAGAAAAGTTGCAGCAGGAGGCGGGGGCATAAATGTCGTCATAGTCTGCACAGAGAAAGTGAATTAAAAATGTCACAACAAATTAATAAATTTACGAAAACAGAAAATACAAAAATCAAATTGACAGAGACCAACTGTAAACTGTGGAATTAGTTACCTTGAATGTCATCATGTTAAACAGAGAAATCTTTCCTCCCGAGGCAGACATGACATAAGAATCATTTTTCGAAAGAGCAAAACACGGGAGGGCATCTTCCGGTTTTGTTTCACTGATATCGTTGGTCATTAATATGCCACTAGAAGGCTGCCATAATTGTGGTGGAACATTTGTAGTTGCCTGCAAATAGAAGGATATTGATGAGACAAGGATAGATAATTACTGTATCAGAGCTTAAGAGCCAAAAAAGTACCTTTCCACTCGGGTTCCGTTCATTTCTCTGCCATTTCCAAAGTTTGTGTACAGCATTACATGCTAACGCCAATATGGCCGCTCCTGAATTTGTATAAATTAACCTGGAAATCTGATAGGACAAAATAACCATAAGCAGTTGCACTAAAGAACAGGAACCCCAGTACGATATCAGTCACAGAGAATTTAGTCTACTGTTCAACAACTATTACATTGTTGGAGAGGATGTATACAACTGTATGCAGTGAATGCCCTTACACTTAAAACTATAAATTAAATAGTGCAATAACCCACCTTAGCAGTTCTTCAAATCATATCGGAAAAAATAATAATGATAGTAACCTCAACTGTACAGTACATATGTCAATAATATCAAAAAACATCATAATGTTATGCACAACTAACAGATACATACTCGTACGGATAATAGAATGTCAGGCAGTCTCAGCGAATGAAGTTGAGCGTGTTCATTGATTTCTGCCAGCTTCCAAACCTTCGAATTCTCCATTTCATCAGTTATTCTGGGATTTACATCGGGCAAAGATCGACCATCTCCATTCTACATGATTAAATAGCTAAATTAGTAAAAAAAAATACAAAAAAGTAGCCATGTCAAACCTCCTGTCAAAAAATTGATTGATATAACAAATTGCAGCAGTAGATTTACATATAAAAGAAAAAAAATTGACTTAGTAAATAGAACCATAGATTCAAAGATAAGTATCCTTCTCCAGATCACACTAATGTCTGTACTTACCAGTGGCACAATGGCTGTGACGGGTGCACCTCTTTCCAAAGCACCAATGTTTGTTACAGCAGACAAACTTGAAGCACCATATGCTCCAACAACAGGCGACTGCGAATGATCAATTTATGTTAATAATCATGACCAACTTAGAGCCATTCAATAAATTTCTGTATAGGTTGGTAATTTACCTTTGCAACAATCCCAGAAACCCTAGAAGGATCAGGTGCCCTATTGTCTACCGCACGAACAAGACGAAGACCTTCAGCATTCCCTAATATTTTCACACCATTCTCACTTGTTGAAACAGCCAAAAGTATGCCTTCTTTGCTAAATCGGATGCATGGTGAAGCCTAAGAGAAAGCAACAGGTGGAAAAAAGTATAAGTAACGTAAAGAAAAATTCAGTATATGGATTCAACAAGTCATTTTGTTATTACCGGCAATCCACCATCTGCGTCAATAGTTGTCAAGAGGTTAACATTATCAATGTCCCAAAACTTGATAACAAACTCATCCCCAGCGACCAAGAACCTGTTCTTCGTCGTATCAAATTGAACAACACCCATAGATCGCTTTCCAAGACCAACATAACTTCGCTTGACGGCACCTTCACTTTCATTCCATTCAACAATATGGGATTCTCCATCTTTACTAGTCCCGCATGAAAAAAGTCTGCAATTTGCGCAGGAAAAAAATGATACAAAGTATCTAAAAGATTAAGCCACCAGCTACAGAGTATATGGAAACAAAGAAGACAAAGATATATGAAAGCATCTTGTACCTTGTACCGTCAGCACTATAGGCCATTCTAGTACAAGATTGTCCTGGTGCATCATAATCAACTCGAGAACCCATATTGTCATAAAGCCAGGCCTTAATCTTCCCATCAACAGATGTTGAAAAAATGAACTGGCACAAGAATTAAAACAGTTAATTAAATGTAATGTTCTAAATTAAGATTAGTAAGATGATATGTAGTTTCTGCTTTATATAAAGATATTATATACTTCAAGTCGCATAAACTGCCTTTACTTCCCAATTCCCAACTATATTCTTTTACTTTATATACTTGTAATAAAAAGAAGGCGCGTTATCAATAATTAGGTACCTGAATGTTTTCCTTATGATGCGGGCATACAGAATAGACAGGTGCCTCGTGACCCTCAAAACTGTACTGCTTAGCTCCAGTTGCAACATCCCATACCTGCATATTTCTAAGCTCTTAATACTACAACCATGACCATATCCTTTTGTGCGATGTATATGGTAACAAAACAAACCCTGATAGCCTTGTCCTCCCCGCAAGTTATAATGCACAGTTGTTTATTTGGATGTGAAAAGGCAAGATCACTGACATTGCCAACATGAGCATCTATCTGGAGATTGATAATTAAAATAGTTAAACAAAAATAATAAACTAAACAAATTATAACCCCAGATAGGATATACAACTACATGGTTGTTTCAAGTTCAATACATAGTACAAACCTCTAAGCGGTTCCGCAAATCGTCACCCCCATGAAAAGTATAAATATGCACGATGTGCTTAGAGTATGCAACACCTGAATCAGAGAATAGAATATACATAATTGAACGACTAATCTGATAAACATATATCACCAACAAATCAACTTTTCATTGTTACATAATATATATATATATATATATATATATATAGAGAGAGAGAGAGAGAGAGAGAGAGAGAGTGAGTGAGAGTGAGAGTGAGAGAGAGAGAGAGAGAGAGAGAGAGAGAGAGAGAGAGAGTCAACGATCTAAAGCATACACATAGATGGAAAGTTTTAGATAATTTGATGATTAAGGAAGTGTCATTCAGTTTGGAAGAATTTATTTGAATTGGAAACATCCATTTAGTGAAAACATATATTAGAAACAATTAAAAAAAATCTGAAATGTACCAAATAATGTTCCATCAGGACTCCACATCACCCGGTTGACCGAGGCAGTATACTCATTTGCTAGCGATGCCTGTACAATGAGAAAGGAAACAATTCGATAATTAGTTGTAGGAGCAAGACACATAATTCATACCTTAGCATAATTATTGGGTACAATTGTTTACTTGCAGAGTCCCTGAACATGCCCCAAGGTCCAATACTTTAAAATTCTTAAAAGCAAGTCTGTCCCTGCTACCTACTTCCCACACTGAAATATCACCTATGTTCGTCCCAACTGACATGCAAAAATTAGAGATATAAGATAGTTCTTTCATTCCACAGTTTAGGTAGAAGCTAATAATGCTATATCTCAGTAAGAGCTTACCAAGAAGAAGAGTTTGTTCCACCGGATGGAAATCCATGCTTCTGACCACAGAACCTTGATTCAAATTGGCAAGAACTGTCTTTGGCAAGTCATCGGATGAATATGAATTGTGAGGATGAGTCTGGCTGGGATACGTGACGGGCAAAATATTGATAGGAAGATTGTTGCCCTGTGAAGTCTAAGGTGGAAAGGATCAGGCTAAACATTTCATATTACTAATAGTCCATGCGAAAGACAGAAAACTACAGTTTGCAAAATCAAAGTTTCCAATAAAACCAATTGCCAGTCAAATAATATCTATGGTAACTTGAACAAATAAATAAAAGTAACAATATGAAAAACAAAATGGTGTGATAATACTATATCTTTACCCAAAAGAGTCCAGAGAAACTTGTAAGATCTGGCACATAGTGAAAATATTATAATGAAGAGGACCAACTGAGAGCAAATTGGAGTGGACAGTACCTCATCCATTAACCCAAAAGGTCTAGCTGCTCTCTTCAGTGCATGTTCAGAATCTGCAGTATGATAATCCATTGCTGGATTAGTAGTAGGGGTCCTAGGACGCTTCAGCATAGATGCTATCAAAAATTATTGCGAGTAAGGAAATGCTATCACGAAGTATTGAGAGTAAGGATGCAATACTTGGCTGAGAAGTAGTAAGCTAGAATAAACATGACTGGCAAACAATATAAATAAACTATGCTGCGACTATGCTAGACAAGCAAATAGTTAAAGAAAAGGGTAACACAGCCACAGTCTGGCATCAATAAAGGTTTTAGCACAGCTTGATTCGAAAAAAACCCAATGGTTTTTACAATTTAAAGATATTTACTTAAGAGAAAAACACAAAATAATAACAGATAATAAATAACTAGGATTCCAACCACGGTCCCTTGATTTAATGTTACAAGCCTTATCCATGGGGACAAACCTCATAATGTGTTAATAGCATATAAGCAACATATGCTGCATAAAAAATCAATAGGCACAAGTGCCCCCATCACCCATAACGTAGATCTGTTCCTGGTAGGTACTAACAAATAATCCTTTAACTTAAAAGACACCGAGTCAAAGTCCTTATATCAATGATAAGAAATCCTCCCAGGAACTCAGAAGACATGATATTGAAGTGGTGAAGCCCAGGATGAAGACTTTCAACAGAAGCATCATCAAGAATCAGTCAATTCCTTCGCTATGAACGGTGTGCAACTATTATATGTATATATATTTCATATAAATACTGGTTTTAGATTTTCCGTCAATATGATTCTGACATATTGATACCAATCCAAAGTAACACAAATGATATGGTCTACAATTTATCTGCGAAAATCAGATCATATGTATTGTACTATTTGAACATCAAATATTAAAAAAAATTAGGCGGTTCGAAATGTTTGTTTCTGATTATTTTAAAAGGTGGTCATGCAACTTGAATCAATGTGGTTTCCAAAAAAAAAACTTGAATCAATGTATAGTGTATCAGTACAGTAGGTCATAAGCTTGACATATACACCACTGAGCTCTCGAAGTACTTCACAGTGTGGGGCAAATGGGTTATTACATCATTATAGATAAACCATAATTAACTAATACGGTCACTGATGTTGACTAGTTTAGTTGAGTGAGAACATAAGAAGTACTGCCGCATATTAGTTACATAATTGTGTTGAGTAAATAAGATTACCAGCATTATTAGGAGCACTTAATCCTATTGGACCTCCAGGAATCCCCTGATGCGGCATGGTGGATGGGTTAGCCATCCATCCCCCAAGAGAGGCAGTGATAGATGCAGGTGAAGCCTGGAATGGCTAAAAAGTAAAAAGAAGAAGTGGTCACATGTTGAACAATAATAATAATCATAAATCCGAATTTCTTATTGAAGTCCGGCAATTACTAATATGAGACAGTCTCTTGTGAACTTACACCATGAGCACCTAGAGGCGGGAAACCACCCACTTTAGGCATGGAACCCATAAGCTGATTGGTAACTGGAGAGGGAACCCGGGCACCATTTGCTTGTCCGCATGAATGGTCCACAAATAGGGTTTTAATATCAGGGTTAGACTTTGGATTCTTGCAGAGCTGATGCTGCCAATTCAAGCTGAAAATGGAAACATGGAGGTGATGGAATGTTTGAGATATCCACAACAGACAGTAATAATAATAATTACCTCTGATTGATCAACGTCCGCAACCTTGAGTTTTTCAAGCTGGGAAATTGAAGCTTATCTCGAAAAAGTGGATTTGCCTCGATCAACTTTTTAAGCTCCCCAAGCATTATAGACCTTGCTTGATTAGTATCTCCATATTTCGAAAGTTGTTCATTCTCCCTAGAAATTAATTATTGATTAAATTTCAATAAAATCTAAATAAAAGGTCATAATATATTTATCCACAACCACTGGTTTTCACATCCAGTTTTTGATATAAGAGACGCTTAGCATGCCCTCCAAGATCTTGGCAAACATATACTGCCTGATATAGTGGCATTAAATAGATGAAAGAGAAGATCAACAAATTAATTTATACTATATGATTTGAAAAGAACAACACTTTCTCTTTAGCCCCTTACTAGCAAATAAGATTATTATAGATCTAAGCGATCAATCAGAATAGAAAATGAGAAAGTTAACAGCATCAAAAAAAAAAATATTGTATCTACCAATATCACTTCAACAGTTCAACAGAACTTTCCACTAACAACATTTTGATTCCGCCAATTATCCATTCAGAAATGATAGAAAAACGACATATTAGCCAATATACCTAAAATTTGGCAATGTCAAGAGCAGAGTAATTTCCTTAAAAAGTTCATCATTAAAGGTAGAAAAGACTTTCAAATCCTTCCTGAGAACTTCCACCGCTTTCCCATAGTCAGGCCTGGATCAAATGAAAACACAACAAATAACATCCATCAGCATTCTAAAACCCCCAAAACAAATAGACACAGTAATTGAACACAAAAACTTACTTATCCAAAGCTTCAAGATATTTCTGTTTCCGAATCTCAAAGAATATTTTCATAGAGTATCGATTATCATCAACCTTGGTAAACCCAGACAGATATTTTTCGACCTCATCCCACTCTCCATTTGTAACCGTATCTTCAAAATACTTCATATTAAAATAAAACCCTGATTCCTTCTCCAACCTTCACACCATAAACAAAAAACACCAATACCAAACATCAACAAAAAACAATCTCAAAACTAAAACACCAGAAACAAAACCCCCTGCCAATACACAAATAAACACCATAATCAAAAAATCAAATATAAACATGTCCAGCCTAGCGCTCAGCTGAAAACAGCACCATAAACAAAAATCAACAATTTACATATTCAGCCTCGCGCTCAGCTGAAAACATTTTATACAAATATTCGTGCTCAGCTGAAAAGCAGTTTACATGAATATTCTCTAATTTTTTTTTAAAAAAAAACAGAAAATGCACACAGAAAACTCGAAAAGTGCAAAACAATTGCTATCACGAGTTCACACATGAATACTGTTCTCCATAAAACACGACCCTGTATATACGAAATCGGAAAACAAAAACAGAAACCACATACCTATGAACAGTGTCCTTAAATTTCTCCTCATCTAAGAACTGCAGTATGAGAAAAACAAGCTCTCTGCTCAATGAAGACATATCTGCCCTCCTCTATTACCCTGCAGATCCACTTTTTATTCTCAATTTCAAACTCAATTAGGGTTTCATATACATCTATACATACACATATACATACATCAAACAAAACAAACACACGTAATTAATTGTAATCAGACATATGGATACACATATATATACATACCAGTGGAGATCGGGACGAGAATATATAGGGAACTGTAGTGCACCGATGAAGACGCAACTCGTTTTTATCACTATAATTACCTATAATTTATATTTTGTTTTTTGTATTGTTTTACTCTCGCCGAGAATTGTAAGGAGAGTCAAGGAGAGAGATAGTAGATATATATAGGGGGCATATGTATTCATACAGAGCTATCAATGGAGAGAGCTCACGGAATGAGAAACTTGTGAGTTTATCACGTGATATATAGCGCGTGTGTTCAAGACGTAAATGAAATCAACGTGGATCCGACGCAGGTGTCAGTAATTGACTTGTGGTTGCACGCGGCGAATGGATGAGCGTGCCTGTGGTTTGTTTTTTGGTGATGCGCGTGGGCTTTGTTTTCGAGGATGGGGGTATAAGTACTTTTTGATAAGGGGTTGAAATTTAGGGCGAATTGATATATCTTTTTTGTTTATTGATATGATAGACTGCTTATAAAGATATGTAGCTCTGCTGATGTGATACGAACCTTTGTTTGTAATTGAATTATTGGACTAAACAAAGTGTGCTTATCTAAAGGAAGAATAAAGTGTGCTCATCAGTTCTCAAGGTTTTGCATTGTTCAGATGGCTTTGGTCTATGTTTATTGCTAAATATAATAATATTTTCGATTAATATTTTCTGGATGAAAATAATATATACTTTGAAATCAAACATTAAACTTTTAGATTTTGTAATTGGTTGTGAAAAATTTAGGTTTATTAATCTGGTTAAGAATATTAAACTAGAATTAAAAAAAAACATTCACATGGTTAATTATTATATTAAAAATCATCTCGCTTAATCCAATTTTTTTTTCCCAACAAAGTCCATTTAATTAAGTAGGGACGAAAAACTCGTACTAGAAAAGGTTCAGTAACGAGTCTTTACTCTTTAGTCTAAACTAACTCTACTATCCATGTAATGCACGAGTATACTCTAAATTTTGTTAATGGAAACTGTTTTTATCGTAATTGTTGACGATATATTTATGTTGTTATCTACTGAATGAATTATTTATTTGTTTATACATATTGACATGAGTACATTAAGGTATGTTGTGCAATTGTGAATTCGCAGTAAGTAATAATTATGTTGGTATACATTTTTTTTTCCATTTCATAATTAAATGATATTTGTAATATGTTAATGCTTAGAAAATAAAATAATGCAAGTGATTTTGTGTGTCTTATGTATGTCAATCACTCTAATATATAATAATTATTAATTTATTTTTTAATTATTTAATGTGTTTATGTGTTACAAATGTGACTGATGAGTCATACTATATAGGTAATTGTAAGTTTACTCACTGAATGACATATGATACTCTCCGTCCGAATAACATTCTATTTTGGGATGTTCCAACAGATTTGTTAATATATCCTAAAATAACATATTATTTTTATAATGGCTCCAAAATTTACCTCCGCTTTCTTAATTTTTCTTCAACATAATTCATTTTTCAATTTCTATGTCTAACAACGATGTTAACAACATATGTGACAGTGGGAGTATATGATATATGTCATAGAATGATTAATAGTGAATTATAAATTGTACATGTATGTATAAATAGTTTATTCTATTTTTTATTTCATTGAACTTTAATATAATATTTCGCCATTTCATGACGATATTAGATTGATGACACATAAGAATATACGAGTATGTATATATATATACATGTGTTTGTATGTCTTTGTATTAATTTATATATTTATATATATATCACACATTATGTACGTATGTATGCATATATTAATTATACAACAATTGATAATTTAATAAATAAATAATGACAAGGTGAATTAAATATTATACACATATTATGTAGGGGTATAATTGTCAAATGATTTAATTTGCTCAACAACTCCCCTAACGATGTTAACAACCTATGAGACGGTGGGAGTTTATGATATATATCACATATTATTAACATTAAAGTATAAATTGTACATATGTGAATAAATATTTTATTTTATATTTAATTTCATATAATTTAATATAATATTTGGGCATTTCATCGTGTTGGAGTATAGTATTAAATTGATTACAAATAAAAATGGGTCCTTATCCGCAGCCATAGTTGGATAGGGACCCTATCCAACCAACAAATCAGGACCATTGAAGTAAAAAACGAATGGCTAGGATCCGCTATTGCCGCTATGTTTCATTGCGAGGGCGCAATAAAATATTGCGGGAGTGGCCCACATACTCCATTCCCCTTTTTACCTTTTCCTATGTTAATTCTGTTATGGATTAAAACTATATATTTGCTGTATTTAATACTAAGGAACGTGAGCTCCAAGTCGATTTGACTGCTCTTGTGTTTGTCGTGACTCAATCTGCCTTAACAGATGCCTACGTACCTTGCTGATTGCCAAGGATCAAGTCAAAAAAACGAGTTCTGATTGTGGGGTGAGGCCCCTTATATAGATGTGGGAGTCCTTGAATTGGACTTGGTATAGGAGACTTGGTGGACAAGCCTCTGAATTAGGATAGACTTAGGAGTCCTAGGAAGTAGGAAGCTGATTCCTTATCCTTTAGGTCCCCTTGAGGCTAATCTATAAGGATTTATATCCTTATCGGGACTCTTCAATAGCTGATTTTTCCTTTATTATTAATTACGAAATTAGTTAATAATCAGGCTTTTGGGCCTTTTTATTCCACAGGCGTGATCTGGTCCATCAGGCTTAACCTTTCTGGTCTGATATTATACATCTTATTTGGGCCTAGCAGCCCACAGCTTGTACAATTAATGCAGTATTTAATTATACAATCATAATTTATTTATCCCTATCATTTGCCCCCAACTTTTGGGAAACATTGAATAGGTTTCGCAGAAGTTAAGTCTATTTGTTCCCTTACAGGGTTTCGTTTTCGTAAAGTGTGGAGCGACCTACACGTTTACAACGAAT